>NC_056732.1:315985883-316193383 GCF_019279795.1 Protopterus annectens
AGACAGACTGCATTCCAAGGTAAACTAGTATGTACACACACACACACCCTGTAATACTAGTACTATACAAAGCATAACACACCACTACTCACACTCTCTGTAGTTCTGGAATCTCCTACAAATATGTAGCTGGCATGAGTGTGCCAGTTCTCCTGTAAGAGGTATTGCTACCTGCTGTCTGTAACACTGATGCCCACACACAGGAAGGATGTCCATCACACAGGAAATGTAAAGGGACCACACCCACATGATGCAGGGATTTATAGTAGGTGGTTGCTATGACAGTGGTAATTGGAAGTACTACACATGTGTACTCATATATATATATATGACAATCTGGATAATTTTACGTTCATATATTTCCACCATATGTCCTGGACATGGAGTGTAGCCCTACCCCAGCCCCTATAGTGCCAAAGTCATAGTGCAAGGGGATGTCAGGTATGTATAGCAGGTATATTAGTAGACTATTGCTACTGTCATTGGGATTGTCTTCACAGACATGGTGTGTGTGGGAGGTGGCATCTGCTTATAACATGTGTGCCTTTATCTACTGACAGGCATCCTAAGGACATTATAGTAAATTACTGCTGCTAGCACATAATGCCCCTGTGGACTGCAGCAGAGATATTGGCCAATATATGCAGATATTCTGACACACTCTGTACAGTCCAGAGGTATACACATAACCCCTCAGTGCAAAACATGTGAACCATGCCTGAGAATATGGATGTAGTCAGCCATGTAGATGGGTATAACACATAACGACTGGTATACATTTGCCACCATAGGTTATGCATTCACACACCCCTGTCTGGTCTGACATATAATAACCGCTGGTACAGGGGTGCCATGGCTACATACTACCCACTAGATATTGACATACATCTGTGCAGCATCCCACTGCTCTGTGTGACATACATGAATTTTATAGGAGGGCCAGCAGCAGGACATCTGGCAAGTATCTACACATGACATATCACTAGGTAAGTGTACTAAGCTGCTAGGCATGTAACAATGCACTGTGCAGGATACAGGCAGACTGGCTCAACACTGGCCTACATCTCCTATGAGGGAATGCACATGTACCTGCATATATAGCAGGCTCTACAGGCATGTCACAGCACAGGCTTAGATACACCTGTGTGAAAGTGCATAACCACAATCAATGTGAACACAACCACAGCCATAAATGTTAAACTAGCATAATATTATAGTATATGGACTATTTTTTTGACACCATTGTCATATGTGCCACTCATAGTCTGACCCTACATCTACTGGGCTGCTACACAGTGTGGTCTGATGGCTGTCTGTGGTATGGGACATGTGTGTGTATGGCCCTACAAACATGTACACCAATATGGTACCATATAGTGGAGCAGCATGTAACATCAGATAAGACAAGAACTATAACAATGACATCTACCACGGCCTGTACATAGGCTAAAGTACATATTAACAATACACACACTGTTGACATTCACCATAAGTACACATACCTCAGTACTGTACAAACATCCACAGAATGTCCAGGTATGTCATGAAATATAACCCCTACTGTACATTACATGTGTAGCAGTCTGATATATCACTGGCTTGTTATCAGATATGATGACACAAATTATGGTTTACAGCACATATGCACCACTTCATGCACGACATATGTACAAAAGTTGATAGAGTTGTGGCTGGAAGCACATACACATGGAAAATATCGACATGTTGCTGTGATAATCTCATACATTTACTGTTGTAACAGGGTTTGTTGCAACATATGTGCTATGAGGGTTATGAAATCAGTAACTGTCACGGCTTTCACCATCTACAGACTGCAATCCTCACACTACCTTCTGCAGTCCACAAATAGATGCACTGTGGGTAACACATGAAACCAAAGGCACAACACACTGCCCAGTCTGCAGATGACCATGCAGGTGGGGATTCCTCATAAACATGGACGTGACATGGCAGGTATTGAGACATGTAGGACAGCCATATCCACACACACACTGTTAAACCAACATAACTCCAAATGCAGTGTAGCAGCACTTACAGTCTGGAGTCAGGTCAGGCACATCCTCCTCCTGTGTGTTGCCCTGTTTCCACAGTGTATGTTGTTAGAGGTAAATCCCCAATCTACCTGAGATGCTGTTTGCCAAGCAACATATCTAGTTCCTGTTCACAGTGAATGAAAAGGGCCAACACCAACATGATGTTCCTAGATATTGGGGTGTGTTTCCATGCAATTGGCTATGGGAATGTTACCACAGCTGTACCACATGCAATCAGGGGAGGGCTGCAATTCATGCAGAGGCCATCAGCTGATCATGACCATCACTTAAAATACACATGCTGCTGCCTAAGCAAAGCAGGTGCAGGTCTCCACATCCACCAGACAGGGAGTGGGAGAGGCAGACAGAGGGAAAGACATGTCAGAGAGGGGTGGGAGAGTAAAACTGAAGCATGTTTGTGTTGCACAACTACCAGCACAGAGTATCAAACCCCTGATGACTATGCAGTGCTATCACAGTTCTATGCAGTTATTGGATGTGCCACATGGGTTACCTGTTGTGGAGACCTCAGAACATATATGTGATGGTGAGTGACATCTGCAACAGGTATACAGTAGCTATACAGTAGGTGACATACACGTGCCTGTCTGCATGAACAGGTGCCAGCGTCAACACAGCCACACTCTCACAGGGATGCACACACACTGACACAGTCGGCAGGGCAAGGAGTACAACTCATCAGTAGTGGGATTGCCGCAACACATCACTGTGCTGGAATCACATGCACCACATGGGTCATACGGAGGTTGTATGGCAAGGGGTTTGAGGAGGTGTCTGACATCAGAGACCATGCTTCAGTATGCACATGAGGGCTGTAGTGAGTGTGGATGTGGACATACACATTGTGCAACACATACAAACACACAGGGTGCCAGTACTGACATGCATGGCTGCATGTCTGTACGGGTGTGTGGTGGTTGACTGGGCCAGCAGGCTATACAAGGCTAGGCGATGGGTATACCTTGGCATCAGGCCACATGACAATGGTCTGCATTGTGGCTTATAGCTGTAGTTTCTGCATTTGCTCACACAGGTGGGTATTGTATCCCTCATCCAGTCCCCTGGGTGACTATTGTGTGTGGCCAATGCTGTGCATCACTTGCCATGTATGTGTTCCTTAGTCCATGACATGGATGGTGCCTGGGATGTGCACACCTCCCACATGTATGTACAGTGACACATGGAACTGTACCTGGGGTGTCTGGCCTATGTTGTGAACACAGATTATCATCAGATGTGCCAGTCTTGCCCACCTGTCGCTGGTACTGGTTATGGGCAGCAGGTGTACCCTACACCTACACTGATAGCATGCTAATGGCATTCCCTGGTGTCAGTGGCATCTGTCCATACAGGGCATGTTGGCAGGCATGGTATATCCTTTGTGGGTCACATATGATGGCAACACAGGTGTTCATTGGGGAACATAGGGGAGGTGCACTGTCTGGATGTACATGCATATTGGACAGATGGGCAGGGTGCCATGCCCTCTGTAGCCCACTGCTATCACTCCATAGTTACTATTAGTTGCCAATATGAAGTGTACAACCCACATATTGGCTGTTGTCTAGGCATGTGTGTGTGTATGAGACATGGGTTGAGAGTGTGTTCTGGGTAATACTTGGGTTGCTAACTGTGATTGCCTGACCTTGATGTCACATTTATGGGTATGGCTTTGCACCCAGTCTCTCAGCTATTTCACATCTGTTATCCCTGTACGGTGGACGTTGTGATATATAGTAGGGCCACCATATAAGAAATATGCAAAACCCACTCTATATTAGCCACAGGTGTCACACACTCACAACCACCTCCACACAGGATATGTGTTACGTGTACACACACACACACACACACACACACACACACACACACACACACACACACACACACACACACACACACACACACACACACACACACACACACACACACATCTGTCATGTCTGGGAGTAGAACTCCTACTTAACTAGTTTATTACACTACAGCACTACACAGTTTTAGTGCACACCACGGAGATTACTGGAGTGCACCTTCCCTAAAGGTGTATTTCACACTGAATGACATCGAAAGATTTCTAAATTAGGCCATTTGACATGTACTGCGTGTGACTAGCCTAAAATGCATTGCTCCCTACACAAATGGAGACATACACACAAAACATCCACAACCAACATGTGTGGGTATAGAACCCCTAACAGAGGTCTATATCCCACTACAGCATGGAGCTGTTATAAGATGCACCACGTGGATTACTGGAAACCCATTTCCCCAAATGTGTATTTCACAATGAATGACATAAGCAGGATTGCCAGAGTAGGCCATTTGAAATGTACTGTGTGTGACTAGCCTAAAATTGATTGCTCCCTACACAGACATTGTAACACACACACACAAAGAATCCACAACTGCCATGGGTGGGGATGGAACCCTAATACAGTTCTAAATGACACGACAGTAGTACACAGTTATGGCACACAGTATGGAGATTACTAGGCTACATCCTTCCCAGAGGTGTATTTCTAGGAGGTGACATTAGCAGCCTTGCCAAAGTTGAGTATATGACTTGTAGGCAGTGTGATTACCCTAAAAAGCATTTTTCTGTACATAGACAGACAGACACACACACACTTGCCATGGCTGGGATTTGAACAACTACTTAACTACTTTATCACACAACAGCAGTATGCAGTTACAGGACACGCTATTGAGATTACTGTGCTACCACCTTCCCAGAGGTGTATTTCTAGGTGGATGACATCAGCAGCCTTGCCAAAGTTGAGTATATGACTTGTAGGCAGCGTGAGTACCCTAAAATGCATTGCTCTCTACACAGACAGACACACACACACTTACCATGTCTGGGATTAAAACAGCTACCTCACTACTTTATCACATGACAGCAGTATGCAGTTACATGATGTGCTATAGAGATTACTGGGCTAAAGTCTTCTCAGAGGTGTATTTCTAGCTGGATGATATCAGCAGCCTTGCCAAAGTTGAGTATATGACTTGTAGGCAATGTGTGCACCCTAAAAAGCACTGCTCTCTACACAGACAGAGTCAGAAAGACACACACAATTACCATGTCTCGGATTAGAACAGCTACCTAACTACTTTATCATACAATAGCAATATGCAGTTACAGGACATGCTTTAGAGATTACTGGGCTATAACCTTCCCAGAGGCATATTTCTAGGTGGATGACATCAGCAGCCTTGCCAAAGTTGATTATATGACTTGTAGGTGGAGCTAGTACCCTAAAAAGGCAGTGCTCTCTACAGCATCAGACAAACATGCACACAGTTGCCAAGTCTGGGATCCAAACTCCTACCTGACTATCTTATCACAGTATAGTAGTACAGTTATGGGATGCACCACAGAGATTACTGGGCTACAGTTCTCCCAAAGGTTTATTTCACATTGGATGACCTGAGCAAGCTTGTCATAGTAGGGCTGAGGGGAGGGCAGTGTGTGTGCATGGGCCATAACCCATTTATCTAGGGGTTGACACGATAACATACAGACACACACAGGGTCATATTTCACAGGTACGTGTATACAGCTGCTAGATAACTACTTCTTTGTACGGTCATTTTGCACAGTTGGCACGTACACCACATGGTCTATAATGCTGACAGATACTGGTGGCTAGTATCTGCAGTGAGTGACAGCTGCACCTCATGTGCTTGGGGCCCTTTGGCTGTGTGCTGGGTGGGACAGGTCTGGATGGCTCCTTGTCATGGTCACCCTCTCCACACATTTATGTCCATCTACCTTTGGCTTATTATAGTGTGTTGTCCTTACATATATGTCTGTATTCATATCCACTGTGTGTGCAAGGCATGAGTGGTGCATACTGACAAGTGCCTGCAATAACAACTTCAACTGCCAGATATGCCTGGTCCACTGGTGTTTGCAGACATGGACTTCATGTGTGTGTGAGCACGCCCAGTATGACCTTTCAGTATGTTGTTGACTGACATTGCCTTCATTTCTCTGTGTGTGTGAGCATGCCCAGTATGGCCATCTGTACTGCATGTGTGGATCAAGTCCAGGTAGTTTGTACTGCAGTGCTGACCTTTGTATTGTACACCGACAGGTAGCATGCTGTCTCTGCAGGGTATCCATCGATCATTTGGCATTGACTGTTGCTACATTTCTGCATAGCGGGGGGGGGGGCACCTGACTGTTTCTACATTTCTACACAGGTTGGGGGGCACACTTGACTGTTACTATATTTCTATGTAGGATGGGGTGAGGGCACACCTGACTATTTCTACGTTTCTACACAGGATTGGGGAGGCACACCCAACTGTTACTATATGTCTACGTTGGATGGGGGGGCACACCTAACACTTGTACACATTTGCTAGGACTGTACTGGTTGGGTACTCCATTTCAGTTTGTAGTCTTACCTATCGTGCTGGCTAGAGGCATACCAGTGTACTACAGATCTTAGCTTTTAATTACACACATATTCATTTTTGACTTCCTAGCTTCACAACTGACATCCCACTAACTGGCCTGTTGTAGTCTGTCTGTGTAGGCCTTGGGGGGAGGTTAGCCATAGGCCTCATTCAGAGGCCATAGTACAGCATTTGTTTGTGTTGTTTGTCTACACCTGTCCTGCTGGCTGTGACTGTTGTTGGGTATGTGATCCCCCCCCCCCCGCTGGCATGTGTGTGTCACTTACCTTGTGGGTGTCCCAGTATTGAGGGTGGTGCTGCATGGCTGCCTATGTCAGATGCACATAGTACACTCCCTACACATGGTTAGGCACAGGTAGTGTAATGTTTGGCATCCCTTTTACTGTATGTGAGAGTCAGAGAGAGATGTTATTCCCTGGTCCCTCCCATGTCAATGTATGTGCTATGCGTTGTCTCTTTGCCAAGGCCAGGGCCCAGGGCATACTGGGCATGCCTCCTTCTGCCTACTGGGGCAGGCTCAGGTTGTTCCTCTTTCGAGTCACTCTGTGCCTGTGCAAGCCTTGGCAATGGTGGTGGGGGGGGGTTGTGTGGCCCTGTCCCATGCTGTTCCTGCGGCAGCTATTTCCACAGGATCATATTGTGTAGCATGGCATATACAAGGACAATTTGGGTACATGTAGCTGGTGAGTACTGCAAGGCTCTACCAGATGTGTCCAGCCACTGGAACCATGACTTGAGTATCTCAAACACATGCTCTATTATGATCCTTGTTTGTGCATGTGCCTCATTATGGAGTTCTTGTTCGAGTGTATGTGCATTTCTGATGGGTCTCATCAGCCATGGTTCCAGTGCATATCCAGCATCCCCCACTAGGTGACTGTGTGGGATGTCCCCATTGGCAAATCTCTGGTACAGCTGCGTCAAATGCCAGATTTGGGAATCGTGATAGCTTCCAGGGCAGCCAGCACACACATTCATTATTATGCCCTGGGCATCGCACACGACCTGGCAGTTGATGGAGGGGAAGCCCTTGCGGTTGATGTAGACTCTACCCTACTCACCAGGTGGTGCTTTGATGCATATGTGCATGCAGACTATTGCACCCACTACCTCAGGGTATTCTGCTATTTGGTGGAAGAGACGCATATTGCTGTCCAATACCTCACTGGTGTTGGGGAAATATACCTGCTAACCGACATGTGCTGACATGGCATCCAGGAACTGGTGGAGTACCCTGGATGCTGATGCCAGTGAAATACCCATCATATCCCCAGTTGGCTTTTGGAAGGTACCTGTAGCTAGCATTCTTAGGCCTACACATACCTTAATATCCACTGGGAAGGGTTTCACTTTGTTAGTTCTGTGTGTCAGGTGTGGCTGGCACAGTTCAACAATTTTCTGTAGGAGGTCCCTGTCCACCCTATAGTGCTCCACTATCTCCAGCTCATGTAGCCCTTGGTAGGTTACCCTGGTTCTGTGCACTCTTCTCTGTCTCCTCACTGTGGGTTGCTAGGCAGCATTCACATCCTCACCACCCTCAGCCTCTTCCACAAGTTGTACGATAGCTTTTGCAGCTCCTAACATTTTGCTGGTGTGAGTGTTCAAAGTTCCCCGTTTGTTTACACCGGTGGTGTAGAGTGTGGAAAAACCAGAGAGGTATGTGTTTGCATAGTTTATAGTAGTGTTCTGGGCTGGTCTGGTCTGCTGCCTGTGTAATTGGCTGAATCTGATATATTTCAGCTAAGCTAGTTCACCTTGATTACTTTCCTGCTGCTGTTTTCCCTTCCCATTGCCTCCCTGTTTAAGCCTGTGTGCACACCGTGCAAACAGAGTGCTCAAATATGCACACTGCTGCTATTGCTTGGTTTAACTTCTTTTTTCTTCCTGTAAAATCCAGTGCGCGGTGTGCACACCCACTTAGGCTTTGTAAAGACTGCTAGGCAGGTTCAGACACACCCCATAGCTTAGCTGTGCTAAGCTAGGAGCAAACCCAAGCCACAGGGCTCCAGTCCGCTTACAGTATGCCTGACATGCACCCTCATGATGTCACCTACCTCCTAGGCTTGCACCCAGCTATTCATACTCTTACACTGTTGGGGCCTGACTCACATGCTGGGGAAAACTGGGATTCACTATCCTTCCCCTCATTTGCATTGGATTGCATGCTAATGCATAGCTACATGTCTCACACTGAGCCTCCCCCCTTAGCAACACTTCTCCCTGGCCAGGTTGTCTTCTGTCTGCGACTGACTTGCATGGCAGAATACTGATTTTAGTTAGAATGCTTATTTTAGGTATATTTTCTTATTCCCCCCCCGATCCCGTTTGCGTGCCACTGCCCTATGCTTAAACAGCCGAGATTGTCTAAAAAAATAAAAGTTGATATTTTTATTTTTTTGTATTGTTTGCAGTACCTTATACTTGGCCATTGGCATGCTTCCTCAATGATATGCAGCCTTTATTTGGAGCTGTCATAGCTCCATTTTGGATTTTGCTGAAATGTACTTGGTTACTAACCGAGTACATTTCTGCAGATAGCACTAGTCTTGCACAGACTGTTCCAAGCTTCCTGGATTGCAATATCACCTAATTTGCATGGATATCACCTGCAAATGGGGTGATTTGCATACCAGGGCTTAGTCCGTGTAAAATTAGTGCAGGAGCTTTCGCCCGCGACATATTGCCTCCGTGAGCTCCTGCAACAATATTGCACTCCATGCAAGCTTTTGAGAATCTGGGGGATTATCTTTATTGCGACTAAGAAAATTATAACTAGAAAGTGGAAGACAACTCAGGAACCTAAGATGCATAATGTTTTACAATGGATTGGGGACCACAATCAAACAGAGATGGAAATATGAAGTGTTATCTAAACAAGCACCATACAATTGAATTGATATACTGGATATGGGAGATATTGTTGGAGAGTAGGACTAAACTAAAGGATAGCAGGTTATCATAGGTCAAGGTTCATCTCAATAAACATATTACTTAACAAGCAGAGTCAATGATGGAATTGGACCTGGATACTATTTGATTATGCAATTATCTAAATATTTTACATAGATTCTATCTCTTTATTTATTAATTGATTGTTATACTTGTTAGTACTGATGTATAGTTGTAAAATCTGGACCATTAGGGAGTTTATTACTCCATGTATGAGGATTGCACAGTTGCTTAAAAAATTAGTTAAGAAGGCAGTCACAGTTGCACTGGAGGAAGTCTTGTTGGGGTAGTGGTAGGAAAAGAAAAGAAAAGAAAAGAAAAAATATATTTACATAAGGTCCCTATCATATTTAATTACATGGAACAGATGGAAACGCATGTAACTGTACATATATATATCTATATATATATATATATATATATATATAAATATATATAAATATATATATATATATATATATATATATATATATGTGTGTGTTTGTGTGTGTGTGTGTACATCTCTATCCCTTAGATTCAGCAAGCTCTGCACGGCGTGCAAGAATAGTGCAGGAGCTCCTGGAGGCAATATAGCCACTGTGCGATCAAGGAATAAGCTCCAGGGATGTGGACAAGCAGTCCTGCACTATTCCTGTATGGACACAGCTTTTGTATGCAAACTACCCCATTTGCAGATGAAAACCATGCAAATGAGGTGAATTTGTGATCCAGGAAACTGTCAGACGGCCATGCAGGACTAGTGTAGTGTGCAGAAATGTACTCGGTTAGTACACAGGCAGTAGCCCAGCCCAGCCCAGTACACTACTATAAACTATGCAAACACCTTTCCCTCTGTTTTTTCCCACATACACTACACCACCGGTGTATACAAGCGGGGGAAATTTTAACAAACAAAAGCAACAAATTGATAGGGGCTGCAGCAGCTATCATACATCAACATGTGGAAGAGGCTGAGGGTGGTGAGGATGTGAATGCTTTTGACCAACTCACAGTGAGGAGATGGAGAAGAGTGTACAGACCCAGGGTAACCTACCAGGGGTTACATGAGTTGGAGATGGTGAAGCACTATAGGGTGGACAGGGACATCCTACAGCAAATTGTTGAGCTGTGCTAGCCATGCCTGACACACAGAACTAACAGAGGGGAACCCATCCCAGTGGATGCCAAGGTATGTGTAAGTCTAAGAATACTAGCCACAGCTACCTTCCAAAGGCCAGCTGGGGATATCATGGGGATTTCACAGCCATCAGCATCCAGGGTACTCCATCATTTCCTGGATGCTATATCAGCATATGCCGGTGAGCACTTATATTTCCCCAACACCCGTGAGGCATTGGCCAGCAATATGCATCTCTTACACCAAATAGCAGAATACCCTGAGGTAGTGGGTTTTATAGACTGCAAGCACATACGCATCAAAGCACCAGCAGGGTAGGGTCTACATCAACCGCAAGGGCTTACCCTCCATCAACTGCCAGGTTGTGTGTGATGCCCAGGGCATTATAATGAATGTGTGTGCTGGCTGCCCTGGAAGCTATCATGACTCCCACATCTGCCATCTGACGCAGCTGTACCAGAGATTTGCCAATGGGGACATCCCTTACGGTCACCTAGTGGGGGATGCTGGTTACGCACTGGAGCCGTGGCTGATGACATCCATCAGAAATGCACACACACAAACAAGAACTCCATAATTAGTAACACGCGCAGACCAGAATCATAACAAAACATGTGTTTGGGATGGTCAAGTCATGGTTCCAGTACCTGGACACATCCAGTGGAGCCTTGCAGTTCCCACCAGCTACATGTACCCAAATTATCATTGTATGTGCCATGCTACACAATATGATCCTGTGGAAACAGCTGCAAAAGGAACAGCATGGGGCAGGGCCACACAGCACCCCCCCCACCATTGCCAAGGCCTGGACAGGCAGAGAGCGACTCGGAGGAGGAACAACCTGAGCCTGCCCCAGTAGGCAGAAGGACGTGTGCCCAGTATGTCCTGGCCTTGGCAAAGAGGCAACACATAGCACATACACCGAGACAGTAGGGACCCAGGGAATGACACCTCGCTTTGACTCACACATACAGTAAAAGTGATGCCAGACATGACACTACCTATGCTTAGCCATGTATAGGAAGTGTACTATGTGCATCCAACATAGGCAGCCCTCCAGCACCATCCTCAATACTGGCACAGCCACAAGGTAAGTCACTTTTCCTAACAATTGCTGAATGGAGTAGTATGTGCTGTTACTTGTATCTATGGTATGGATGTGAGCATGCAAGGGAATTGGGTGGCTGATTGGGATGCCAGCAGATAGTAGACACCTATAGTGGCAGCATGAGATCTGTAACAAATACTGATGTCACCATAGTAGCCAGTACTAGACAAGGTGACAAAACCCACTGCAGGAAATGTGCTGGGCCACATGTGTGTCCCTATGACACACACATGTCAGTCAGGGAGGCTTGCATACCCCAACAACAGTCTCAGTCAGCAGGAAAGATGTAGACAAACACAAACAAAGGCTGTGCTAAGGCCTCTGATTGATGGCTATGGGTAACCTCCCTGCCCAGGCCTACACAGACAGACTACAACAGGTCAGGCAGTGGGATTTTAGTTCTGAAGGGTAAGAAGTCAGACACTGAAATGTAGATCAATCAAACCTAAGACCTGTAGTACACTGATATGCCTTTAGTCAGCATAATAGGTTAGAATACAGAATGAAATGGAGTACCTGCCATACCAGTACAGTCATAGCAAATGTGTAAAATGGTCAGGTGTGCCCCCATCCTATGTAGAAATGTAGTAATAGTCTGGTGTGCCCCCAATCCGATGTAGAAATGTAGTAACAGTCAGGTATGCCCCCTAATCCTATGTAGAAATGTAGTAACAGTCAGGTGTGACCCCCCCATTCCTATGTAGACACATATTAACAGTCAGATGTGCCCCCTCAACCTATGTAGAAATGTAGTCACATTCAGGTGTGCCCCCCAGTCCTATGTAGACACATAGTAACACACAGGTGTGCCCCCCTCCAATCCTATGTAGGAATGTCATAATGTGTGTGCAAGTATAATAACAATGTAGCACAGATTACCTGAGCTGGCTGAGGTAGCAGGATAGATAGTAGCATGTGTACAATATGCAGGTCTGTGTGTATTAGGTTGGTGTGTGCTGTATTTTGGGTGAGAGTGGTCAGTATGTATGCATGGTGAGGTTTGTCCTGATGGCCGTTGCCCACTACTGCCAATGACAGGGCCAAGTTCTCACAACTACAGTGCCAAACACAGTGCTTCCCAGTATAACACATTCCAGCAGTAAGCCATTGCAAATATTTGGAAGTTATATGTGTTACCATCTGAAAGATGGCCATAGCATGACTGTCGGACCAGATATACAAGCAGTACACAGGGGGAAGTACCCCAGACAGTGTATAATATGTAACTATCAAATGGACACACCCTTGGAATTGTACATACAGGTTTGCAGCACATTACCTGGGCTTGTAGTAGGGAATACCAATGACATCTGGCCAAACACTAGCAGACCACAAAGGTCATAGGAATGATGTATTGAGAAACAGCTGATGTCACTGCACAAGCCAACATAAGTGGAATGCCCCATGCATATCTGTGAGTCAGATGCAAGTAGTGTCGATAGCACACATGCACCCAGATCACCCAACCACCAGCCACAGGTACCTCTCCGGTCTTATCCCTGCTGTTGGGAATGAGTACAATATGACCCCCACCTGTGTATGGCAATAGTGAAAGAATGCAGCATGCAGTGCAAGTGTCCCATGCAGGTGTGTCCCTAGCTGTAAGCAGCACCTTGCCAGCATCCACACCATTGGATCAATACTGACAGAAAGTATTGGTATGAACACCTTGCACACCTACCCTGTCACCACAGGGGAATATAGTGTATCGCAGTCTGGGACTGTAGGACTGAAAGAATGCAATGGCCTGCTACAACTGGCCTGCATAACTACTAAATGCCCTATAGTCCTCTGCCAAAGGCCTGTGTCTCACCCATACTGCCAATGTATGTTATGTCATGGACTCCCAAATAACAACATAACAGTCTACAGAACCCAAATGCAAGGCCATGTGGACAAATCACAGCAAAATGTCCACCATGTCCTACTGCATGAACTGTGGACCAACACCAAATTATTTCTGAGATGAGGTGATAATTATAGGCAAAAATCAGAGAATGTTCCCGTAATGTACGGAAGAGGATAGAATAATAAAGGGGGGTGGGAGCATGGGCGGCATGGAGTGTGTGAAGTCCAAAATTCAGCCGTGTGCACATACTATCCCTGGCTGCAAACACAAAAATGGGTGGCTACAAACCTGCTCATAAACCACAATGTTTAAGGGTAATGTCCAGAATTATGACCCCTGCTTCTGGGTAACCTATGTGAATCTGTACAGCTGTAAGGTATCGTCACAGCAAGATATGGCCATACAATCACATCGATGGATGCACAAGTATGGGATCCTCTACCACCACTGTACCAAGGTGCTACACCATTTACACAGACCCAGTAGCAAGTGTCTGCAGCTTCCCCTCCAGAATGGCATGAGTGTGCAAGAATATGTAGGCTGCTGACCACAATACTGGACACAGCTGCATTTACCCTGTGTTCCCCAGGACATCACTGCAAGCAAATATGTCTACCTGACAGTACTTGATGACCTAAAGCATCACAGTGTATAAGAGTACATATGGCTGAATATCTCAGCTAACACCAGGACCATGTAGCAGAAGCAGCACAGATGCAATTACCTACAGTAACCCACTATCCTTTGCCCATTTTTACCCCATATTGTCAACTGATCTATTGATAGCCTACAGAAACAGTTTCCTAGCTGTAGGTGTAGAACACAAAACTCAGCACTGGAGTACAATCTACCTGGAATGGATTCACACATTCAATACAGAAGGTCATACTGGGCATGCTCACGCACTTAAAGAAATGAAGCCTATGTCTGGCAACAACAGTGGACCATACATATCTGACAGTCGCAGATGTTAGTACATACACTCCTCAGTACGCACCAGTCATGCTTTGCACACACATTGGATAGGAATACACACATATATCCAAGGACAACACACTATAATAGGCCAAAAGTACACATGCATAGATGTGTGGAAGAGAGTGACAGTGACAAAGAGCCTTCCATCATGAGGCCTGTCCCACCCAGCACACATCCATTTGGCTAAAACCACATGATGTGCAAATGTCAATCACTGTAGACATTTGCCTCTGGAATCCCTCAGCATTATAGTGTCTGTGGTGCTAATGCTAACTGTGCAACATGACTGTATAAGTCAGTAGTCATCTAGCAGTTGTATACACATACCTGTGGAATATAAACCTGTGTGTGCCTGAGTGTGGTGTATGCCTCTAGATGAATGGGTTATGGCCCATGCACACACACTGCCCTCCCCATTGCCCTACTCTGGCAAGCCTGCTGATGTCTTCACCTTGAAATACACCTTTGGGGAAGTAGCACCCAGTAATCTCTGTAGTGTGTCCTATACCTGCGTAATGCTGAAGTGTGATGTACTAGTTAGATAGGAGTTCTAATCCCCGATGCGGCAAGTGTTTGTGGTTGTCTGGGTAGGGATCATTGCTTTTTAGGCCAGTCACACTCACTACAATTTCAATGGCCTACTTTGGCATGCCTTCTGATGTCATTCACTTTGAAATACACCTTTGGGGAATAAAGAGCTCAGTAATCTCGGTTGTGCATCCTATAACTGCATAGTGTGATATACCAGTTAGGTAGGGGCTTGATTCCCAGACATGGCAAGTGTGGATATTTGTGTATGTGTGTTTGTTTGTCTATGTAGGGAGCAATGCTTTTAAGGCTATTCACAGTAACTACAACCTCCAGTGCCTTTCGTTGGCAAGCCTGCTAATGTAATTAACTTTGTAATACACCTTTGGAGAAAAAGTAGCCCAAGAAGCTCCAGGGCATGTCCTATAAAGGAGCGATGCTGTAGTGTAATAAACTAGTTAGATAGGAGTTCTATTCCCAGAAATAGCAAGTGTGGCTATTTGCATGTGTGTGTTTGCCTGTGTAGGGAGCAATGCTTTTGAGGCCAATCACAGTCACTACAACCTCCAGTGCCCATTTTGGCAAGTCTGTTGATGTCAATCATTTCGAAATACACCTTTGGGGAAGCAGTAGCCCAATAATCTCCATATTGTGTCCTATAACTGCGTAATGCTGTAGTGTGATAAACTTGTTAAGTAGGAGTTCTATGCCCAGACATGGCAACTGTGCAACTCTGTGTTCATAGGAATCAATTTTTTTTGGCCATTCACAGTCACTACATGCACCTCCAAATGGAGAACATTGATAACTGTGCAGTAACAAAGACCTGATCCAAGCCTCCTGAGAGTGCCCCTGCAATACCATGTACAGCTCTCACCACACCTGTTGACCACCAAACCAGGAACAAAAGAAATAAAGGTGGAGGAGTGTCCATATTCACCAAGGATATTCACACCACCAGGCTACTTGCCAAACAGAATGTGTATGAAATATCCCCGGTGCAACTAACAGTAGGTTATACTGCATTCCAAATTGTATAACTTGCTACAGATCCCCCACCATGCCCCATGATACCCACTGCAGCCTTTGAAACATACTGTGAAATATTATGATACAAGTAAACACCTTAATACTGGGGGAGTTACACTACCCTGCCATTAACTGGGAAAACTACTTGTGTACCAGCACATGTGCCCAATGGTTCTTGGAATTCATAATTCCCAATGCCCTGTATCAAGTAACCCATAGTCCCACCAGGGGTTCAAATATCCTATTCCTGGTCATTACCAACATGGGACATCAATGCTCCACATCTATGGTCACCCCATTGGTGGTCAGGTATGCCCATGAGCTAATCACCCTTAACATCAACATCCCTCCCCCACACTCCAGTAAGTACACCCCCATAACACACATCTCCAAAGTCAATGTCATGCTACACATGTAAGATGTGACTAACATCATGACACCCATGCAGAAGGGAACTGGAAGGACAACTGCTGAATCATACATGGAGGCACTGTACGAGCACATCCACTCGTGCATGAATTGTGCCATCCAATATTGAACAAAGATGCCCCCATCCAAGAAAAGGATGCCAATGTGGTGGCCCCTGCCATAAACATACTGTACAACAAAAGGAGGAAACTCTTGCAGAAATGGGGGACTTTCCAGGATGTAAAATACTACCTTACCAGCTACAGTAAGAGGCATAGCCCCCTCATAATCTCCACCAAGGCTAGTTATGAGCATAATATAACCACAGATGCCAAAGACAACTGCATGCCATTCCATAGCTATGTGAGGAATCTAAATGGCAATGCTCAGAACTGCTGTGAGCTAGAACAGGATGCTACTAAATCTACTCCTCCCAGGGATATTACCAATATCTTGGCAGATTGATTCAGTGCCAACTGCACCCCCTCCTAACACCCAAAGGGTCCATCTCAAAATGAATAGATTGCCATATTCCGGTAATAATGGCCGTATAGGTAAAAATCACAGTCTACAGAGCTATGACAACAGCAACCATGGGACTAGTCAACATCCCGGGCTATGTACTACATGAGCTACAAACTGCACTTGCACCTCACCTATGTGCCATGTCTAGTCATAGCCACACCTCACACTTCATGCCCACTGTGTAGCGCACAGCTACAGTTATCCCAGTCCACAAGGGGGATCTACCTTGTATTCTGGGAACTACAGCCCCAGCAGTATGGCGTGCCTGCTCTGCAAGGCCATGGAAATTAAAACAAAGGCATTGGCAACCTGCAAACACTGGACCCTAACCAGGTTTGGTTTGTGAAGGGCCAATAATGTTACCTCAACCTGAATGACAACTGTGACTCTGTCTCCAGAGCTGTGGATAAAGGTAAGGTGGTTCACACCACCTATCTGGACCTCGCCAAGCCCTTCAACGCCATCCCCCAGTCTGGAGTCATAGATTAAGGTATCAAGCTGGCCATTAATCCCAATGTCACCTGATGGGCTGACAACTGCTCTACTGACACAACCCATGCTGTAAATGTAAGTGACACCAACCCAAGCCCCAGACAAGTGACAGTTGGAGTACCTTAGGTTTCAGTCCTGGCACCGCCCTTGTCTGGCATCTACTGGTCTGAAGTACAGTCCAACAGTAAGGGACACCGGCAAACAAAGGTCGCAGATGACTGTACACTGGGAGCCAATATTGAATCCCCACATGATGCAGATATTCGACAGAAGGTCCTTACAGAAAGACATGCCTGGTGTCTGAGCCATGGCCTCAAGATCAATGCCAAGAAAGATATAGTTATCCCCATTGGGAAGGGACATATACTTGTGAAGTACCACATAGGTGGTAGTACACTAAACACCTAAAGTGTGATAACAGACTTAGGGACACAGGCTGACAGTGGTTTCACCTTTGATAACCACATCACCACAACAGTCAGGAAACCTACCTATGTGGCACACCTCCCACTAAGGGCTTTACATCCAGGAAAAGGAGCCCATTGTCCCACTGTAGGCATCTCTCAGTAAGCCCAGTACAGACAACAATGGCCTGTTACATATGTACCTCACAAGACATCTGCAACACAAGTAGCGAGGCTGCAGAGATACCTCACAAAATGACCAGAGACCTAAACCAGATGCCCCATGCTGACCGTCTGAAAATCATCCAGCTATACTCTGTCACATATTGTGTTCTCAGAGGCAATCTCTCCTTAACATAACATGTCATGTCAAACCCACAGCTGTTGGGCATGCTACACCTAGAGAATTCCAGACCGACACAGCCACATGCTCCAGGGATCCAAATCCTGTCAATGAACAATACATGCAGGAGGGATGTGCTCCTGACTCAGAGACTCCCCAGACTCTGGAATAGACTGCCCAGACATCTGAAGCAGAGTGCCTCTTTGGCTTTCTTCAAAAGCAACCTGGACAGTTGGAAGAGAGATAGGACATTTACCCCAGGGATCATGTTGGCTGCCCTGCTAGACAGGGGTGCAGGGAAGTATATATTGTGGGACATCATAGCCAGAGAATTGTCATGTCTAGGCATTTATAGTCCCTAGGGTCGATAGCCTATTATCAACGTATGACCCTATGAACTTATGAACTACACTTTTCATTGCCCCACCTTGGCAGGGTTGCTGATGTCATTCACGTTGAAATACATCTTTGGGGAACAAAAAAGTAGCCCAGTAATCTCTGTGTTGCGTCCTCTAACAGTGTAAGTCTGTAGTGTGATATACTAGTTCAATATTGGTTTTATTCCCACACATGGCAAGTGTGGATGTGTTTGTCTGTGTAGGGAGCAATGCTTTTGAGGCCATTCACAGTCACTACAACCTCCATTGCCCTTCTTTGTCAAGCCTGCTGATGTCATTCATGTTGGAATACACCTTTTAGGAAGGAGTCACTCTGTAATATCTGCGGTGCATCCTATAACTGAATAATGCCGTAGTATGATATACTAGTTTGGTAGGGGTTCTATTCCCAGACATGGCAAGTGTTTGTTTGTCTGTGTAGGGAACAATGCTTTTTAGGCCATTCACAGTCACTACAACCTCCATTGCCCTACTTTGGCAAGCCTGCTGATGTCATTCACATTGAAATACACCTTTGGGGAAAAAGTAACCCAGTAATCTCTGTGGTGTGTCCTATAGCTGCATGATGCTGTAGTGTGATATACTAGCTTGATAGGGGTTCTGTTTCCAGATATAGCAAGTGTGGCTGTTTGTTTATGTAGGGAGCAATGCCTTTGAGGCCATTCACAATCACTACAACCTCCAATGCCCTTCTTTGGCAAGCCTGCTGATGTCATTCATTTTGAAATACACCTTTGGGGAAAATCCAGCTCAGTAATCTCCACGGTGCATGCTATAACTGTGCAATGTTGTAGTGTGATGTACTAGTTAGGTTGGCAGTTCCAATCCCAGACATGACCACTGTGAGACTGGGTGTCTATTTTAGTCATTTGTATCCTGTGTAGAGGTGACTGTGAGTGTGTAAAAACTGGAGTCATTGTGCAGTGGGTTTTGCAAATGTCTTATATGGTTGGCCTATTAAATGTCACAATGTCCACCTTACAAGGATAACAGGTGTCAAACAGCAGAGAGGCTGGGGTTGACAATACATACCCTTACATGTGACATCAAGGCCTAGCGAAAAATTTAGGCAACCCTTGTATTACCCAGAGAACACTCTCAACCCATGTCTCATACACAAACACACTTGGCTAGGCAACAACCACTTTGTTTGTAGTTCCCTGCAAATTACCCACAGAAAGTAACTATGGTGTAATTGCAGTGGACTACAGAGGGCATGGCACCCTGTCCCATCACTACAATAGGCACATAATTGCAGGCAGTGCTCCTTCACTATGTTCCCCACTGGATGCCTGCAACAATTGAAGTGCCATCAAATGTAACTCACAAAGGACATACCATGCCTTAAACACATGCCCTGTATGGACAGGTGTCACTGACACCAGAGAATACTTGTATCCTGCTGTCAATGTAGGTGCAGGGTTAACCTGGTGTCCATTGCCAGTTCCCACCACATGAGGCCAGGAATGGCACATCTGATGATAATCTGTGTACACAACATGCCCAGACACCCCAGGTACAATTTCACATGTCACAGAACATGCATGTGAGATTTTGGCACATCCCAGACACCGTCCATGTCATGGACTATAAAACACATACATGACAAGCATTGCACAGCACTGGCCACCCACAATAGTAACCCAGATGACTGAATGCTGAATACAATACCCACCTGTGTGGTACAATCCAGACACTACACTCCTGAGCCACACTGCAGACCATTGTCATGTATCCTGATGCCAAGGTATACCCTTTACCTAGCCTTGTACAGCCTTCTGGGACAGTCAACCAATGCACACCTGTGAAGCAATGCACTCATGTATGTCAGTACTGGCAACCTGTCTCTGTAGTATAATGATTTGGACGCCATTCACACTCACTACACCTTCCACTGGCATGCTGAAGCATGCCATCTGATGTCAGACACCTTCACATACCCTTTGCCCATATATCATCCTGATAACCCCTGTGGTGCATGTGATAATTGCGTATTACTGTATTGTGGCAAACTAGCTAGTTAGTAGGTCTAATCCTGACACTGTCAACTGTGTTAATGTGTGTCAATCCCTGAGAGAGTGTGGCTGTGTTGACGTTGACACCTGTTCATGTGGATAGGCACGTGTATTACAACTACCTCATTCCTCCTGTATCACTGTTGCCAGTGTCACTCACCATCAGATATACCTTTCAACAGCTTCCCACCATGTAAGCTCTGTGGCACATGCAATAACTGCATAGACATGTAATAACAATACATAGTCAGGCAGGGATTTGAAACCCTACACTGGTAAGTGTGTGACACAAACATGCTTAGGTTTTACTCTCCCACCCCTCTCTGTCTTACTTTGTCTATGTCTGTCTCTCTCTCTCTCACTCCCTGTCTGGTGGATGTGGAGAAGTACACCTGTTTTGCTTAGGCAGCAGCTTGTGTTTTGTAAGTGATGCTCATGATCAGCTGATGGCCTCTGCACAAATTGCAGTCCTTCACTAGTTGATAGCATGTGGAACAGCTGTGGTAACATTCCCATAGCCAATTGCATGGAAACACAATGCTATATCCAGGAACATCATGTGGGTGTTGGGCCTGTTCATTCACTGTGAGCAGGACCTCATGTCGGTGTTTGACAAACAGCATCTCAGATGGTATTGGGATTTACCTCTAACAAAATACACTGTGGAGACAGGCCAACAAACAGGAGGGGGATGTGCCAGACATGACTACAGAATGTAAGTGTTCCTCTTCTGCATTTGGAGTAATGTTGGTTTAAGAGGGTGTGTGTGGATATGGCTGGTCCACATGATTTAATACCTATCATGACAGTGTTTGAGGAAACTCTCACCTGTAGGGTTATCTGCAGACTGGGAAGTGTTTGGAGTCTTATGTTTCTTGTGTTATTCACAGATCACCTATCTTAGAACTGCAGAAGCATGGTCTGAGGATTTCAGACAGTATATGGTGACAGCCATGACAGCTACTGACATCATATCCTTCATAGGACATACGTCACAACAAACCCTGTTACAACAGTAAATGTATGAGGGTATCACAGCAGCATGCCAATATTGGGCCAGTGTTTATGGCTCCAGTCACAAGTCTGTCAACCTTTGAACATACGTCATGCAGTAAGAGGTGCATATGTTCTGTACACCATTATTTATTGACCACATACCTGAGAACAAACCAGTCAGATATCAGACTGCTAGACATATTATGTATAGTAGGGGTTATTTCTGAGAACATAACCTGGGCATTCTGTGGTTGTGTGTACAGTAGTGGGGTCTGTGTACTTATGGTTATTGTCGACAGTATGCGTTTTGCAAATATGAACCTTGGCCTGTGTACAGACTCTAGTCGATGCCATTGTTCTTGGTCCTATTCTATCTGATGTTACACACTGCTCCAGTGTATGGTACCCTATCAGCTCACATGTTTGTAGGGCCAAGCACACATGTGTCCCATACCACAGACAGACATTGGACTAGACTGTGTCGTGACCCAGTTTATATAGGGATAGTGTGTGAGTGACACATATGAGGATGGTGTTTATCAGACAGTCCATATAGTGTCATATTAAGCTTGTGTACCATATGTGGCTGTGTTCACATTGGTAGTGGGTTCGCACTTTCTCACAGGTGTCTGTTACTCCATGTTGTGACATGTCTGTAGAGCCTGCTATATCTGCAGGTACATGTTTATACCCGCATACAAAATGTAGTCCAGTGTTGTGGCAGTCTGCCTGTAGTTTGCACAGTGCTTTGCTACATGCCTAGCAGCTTAGTGTAATTACCCAGTGTGATGTTAAGTCCAGATATTTGCAAGACATACTGCTGGTAGGCCACCATAACTGTTGTGTATTTCTGACAAAGCAGTGGGATTCTGTACAGATGTATGTCACTAACTACTGGGTAGTATGTGGCCATGTGACCTCTGCTCCACCAGTTACTATGTGTCAGGACAGACAGGCATGTGTGAATGCATAAACTGTCTGGGCATATGTAGTCCATTATTTATGTGATATACCCATTTACATGGCTGTTATCATCCACATTGTCAGGCTTGGTCCACATGTCTTACATGAAGGGGATTTGTGCATACCTCTGGACTGACCAGAGAGTGCCAGACTGTCCATATATATTGGTCACATCTCTGCTATAGTCCACAGGATCATTACTGTGCTATCAGTGGTACTGTATTATGATGTCCTTAGGATGTCTGTCAGTAACTGGTGATGTCAAAAGCAGATGTGACCTCCCACACACGACATGTCTGCTAAGACAACCCCTGTTACAGTAACAGCAGTCTACATATATACCTACAATATATATGTGACATCCCCTTGCACTAAGAGGTGGAAACCATTGGTGCTGAGGTAGAACTCCACTCCATGTTCTGGACATTGGGAAATTATATATATATATATATATATATATATATATATATATATATATATATATACACATATCAATATAGATATATAGACATATACACATCTACATACATATATACATACATATACATAATATATATATATATATATATATATATATATATATATATATATATACGTGTGTGTGTGTGTGTGTGTGTGTGTGTGTGTACATATCTCTCTCTCTCTCTATATATATATATATATATATATATATATATATATATATATATATATATATATATATATATATATATATATATATATATATATAACAAAGCCACCCCTTGTATGTAACAAACACAAAAAGTCTCTAAGCACAAAAAGAACAAAGTAGCGAGTCTCTTACTCCAGGATGGACAAACCAATGAATTAAACACTCAGTCAGTTAAAGTATATAGTCGCTGTATCCAAGTAATCCAATTTAGTAAGCAGTTATGGGGATGAAACTACTTAGTTCCACTCAACCACAAACCTTGTAACTATGCTGCTGCAAACCCAGAAAGCCTCGTAGGATGTAATATGAAGTTCGTTGGTCAAAGGCTCTCATAAGCGAACAAACGCTGTCCCACTTAAGCGAAATAGATAAAGATTATAATCCAGTAGCAATGAGGCAACATTGAGTGAAATACGATAAATCAACTGATTATCCAAAAGATATTCACGACTCCGTCTAACTTCTGTAAAACAAGTAGTTTATTGGTGAGCGCTTTCACGGCCACTGAAAAGCCGCTTCATCAGACAAACAGTAATGCGCCGTTAAGGCGCCGTTTTTAAAACATCAATCATTTCGTCACAGCCAATGAATAGACATTCCAAATTTAAAATGTTAACATTCTAATAAATTAAAATATGTAAATAGAAATGTAAATAAAAATATATACATATATATGATAATCATATGAAGGCTAACCCAAACAGAGCTAACCTGAATAACAAAAACATTAATAAATAATATGTATGTATGAAACTGTTAAATGTACATTTATATATATATATATATATATATATATATATATATATATATATATAGGTGTGTCTACCTGACATGGCCGACAGTTCATATGGTCGACACTCATTTGGTCGACAGTTCATTTGGTCGACAAGCAGATTTGCCCCCTTAAGTTGTGCAACCCTGAGTTGATATATATAGTTACGATCAAATGAACTGTCGACCAAATAAACTGTCAGGTATATATATATATATATATATATATATATATATATATATATATATATATATATATATATATATATATATATATATATATATATATATATATATATATATATATATATATATATATATATATATATATATATATATATATATATATAAACACATATATATATATATACATATACACATATGGACCATCTGCATTTGCCAGTATATGTTCAGTGTGCCCTACACATGTCTCCCAACTCTGCATGATTGCAAGGTCAGCTCATGTGCACATCCCTTGGAGTTCACACACTGCCGTCACTATTGCTGTGGAGTCAGGGTTACATCTGCCACAGTTTCTGAACCTGACTGTGTACAGATACAGCCATTTGTAGCATCCTTAGGATCCCTGCTGCAGTGTACTGGTATGTCATGATGACACCTCCTCCTCATCTTCAGCCTTTTTGCAGATGCTTGACAACTATGGTCTACACGTGTGTCAGTGTGCAGTGTCCCAAACACTGAACACCACGTGTAACAGCCTAGTCCCAGCTAATGAATGGCAAACATACAGATGTACACTGGCACCGGCAGAGTACAGATGGAGATGGTGGGCCTGAGGTGGGGTGAGGCATTGGTTGTGCAGCACCTGTATCTTACATGATACTGTCTGTAGGTTTCCAACATGGTCATGGTACACCAGTACACATTGCAATGCATGACTGCTAGGAACCTCTTCTGTTATGCATGCACTACATGTAGAGAGGCCTGGCTGATGTTTCCTGTGGTACAATTGTCACATCTGATTCCCCTAACCCATAGGCCACACGCTTGCAGAGCCGAGGCAATTTCTGACACAGGTACTGCACAGCCAATACTTGCTGGACATTTATGCAACCCCCTCAGTGTTGTGGCATGTTACTGGGCAGCCAACATAACTAGTTTGTTACATGTGACATCATTTGTCTTGGATGGCCATCTGCTTATTTCCTACATCATTCTTGTCCCATACATCCTTGCCAGATAATGACTGTCTGCACTGTTTGCCATGGCATATGCAATGGTGATGTATGGCTACATATCCAGCTCATGGGTGATACCTGTTGGTTATGGGGCCACACCATGTCATGTAAGATGTGTGTAAGTCACACCTGCCTCTGTTACAGGTAAGTGTGCACATTTGATGTAAAACATCTTGGACAGCAGACCAATACGTGGTGTGACACTGGGGATGTGTACTTGCTGAAATGTGCATTTCCATGGCACCTCAACAGCTGCTTCCACTATATTTTATCTGAAGTGTGTGTATACATATGCTTCCAGTGTTTGTGAAGGTATGTGTTGCCCATATTTGCTGCCCTAAGCTGCAATTCCGTATTACACACTTGTTGCTCATGTTGGGACCACATTGCATGTTTTAAGGGTTGTGGACCACAGTATTATGATATGCCGTAGTAAAGATCTGCAACAGTTGCCATTGTAATGCTGGTATATACACTGTTGTAGCACTGTATAAGGGTGATGTTTCACACATGTCTCTACTGTAGGCCATGTGTCCCACAATTATGTTCATCCCTGTGGACACATTCCACAATGACAGGATGTTAGTTATATTGCAGGGCAGGTGTCTGACATACCTTTCAGATACACCATCATGGTCACAACAGTGATGCAGTGCAGTTAATAGCAACAATACCTGAACATGTATGGCATGCATTATGGGTAGGTGTGTTAGATGTCTGCATGGAATATACTATAACCATTACATAACTGGCTGCTGCCTTGGTGGCATACCAGTGGGACCTACATACGTGTGTGAGAGATAGGATGTCAATAGCCACAGCTGTGGCATTGCTTCAGGGTGGGTGCAGCATTACAGTACATCAACAGTACAAGTCCACAATACTACAGCTTATGCACATCTGTTTATTACTACTACTCAGCAACAGACTATATATATATATATATATATATATATATATATAAAAAACATCTCACATATGCATGATCTACCTACCTGTAGAGATGCAGATGCATATGTAACAGTGGTCTACTGATGTGTCCTGTGACCTTACCTGCATGCTCCTCAGCTCATATGTGGGTGGCACCCACCTCTACTATGGTCTCTGCCAGTTGGTGTGTGTGTGGGCAGGCAGGTGCCACGAGGCTTGCGAGGAGATCCTCAACATGTGTCAGAGAGATGGACGGCATGACCCCCTCCTGTTGCAAGATGATCCACCCAGACTTCAGCAGTACACCAATGGGTATTGTAAAGCAGGTCGCTGCAATGATGCCAGACCTGCTCATAACTGTGGTTATGCAGCCCAACATCATTGACCCTGTAGACTAGATTGTTCCACAGAGAGGTCTGCTCCTGCTGCTCATGGGCTGTCCTGCCAAAGAGCACCTGGTAGTGCTGTACCAGGTGGTTGATGATGACCTCATTTTCTTCCGCTGACTACACCGGTAGCCAGACATGTGACATCTTGCCTGAAAGACATATACATGGAAACAGGTCTGAACAACTCATACAGCAAGGTTACCATAGTTCTTAATACACATCTCTGCCCCCCCCCACCATATCTGTGACAACAAACTGTTCACACAACTCAATAGGTTTGGCTACAGCTTACCTACCATTGGGGCATATATCGTATTGTACCACGCTTTGTGCTATGTGTTCAGAGCCATGTTCCCTGTGGGGACACTATCATTGCTGGTCTGTTACCGACAATGTCACCTGCATGCCATTGTAAGGGCCACTATGATTCCATATATGCATGTGGTCTGTTTGCAAAGTGATTGCTGCACATCTGTCATTATGTGTTATTGGGGATATCTATGCATGCTGTTGGACATGATAGGGGAATGTGTGGACTATTACTACCTACATATGTTCTATAACAGTACCACAATAGCATGTTTAGGGAACAGTTCACATGTGGGATTCACCCTGGGGCCTCTTCATCGACTGGTCTTCCGCTACCTTCAGGTGGAACCACCTCAGGGGATGGTGTCCCCCCCAGGGGCACACACAGACATGATCCTGTCACCCAAGGTCAGGTCAAGGGTCTATTGCATAGGGAGCTCCACAGAGACTTGTGGGATGTGTTACAGCACCTCAAGGTCCTCAGTACACAATCGCAGGCTTCACATGCTCCTCCTGCTCAACCTCCAGGCCAGACACCTTCAGGGCTGAGAAGCTGCTGTTGTGACTAGCAATGGGTGGGGGCCTTGTTCCCATTGTTTCCATATGGGGGCTCATGGGTCTTGCACATTGCAGACCACACCTACCATCCAGGGTGTTTACCTACCACATGTGTCATATACCAACCCTGTAGGCTTTCCTCTCTATCTACCAACCCAACCCACCTTCAAAAATATGCCTGCTAACCCTCCCAAAATTCCTATTCCCACCTTCACAGACAAGGGCAATGTGGTCCCAACAAGGGGTTCATATGTGAAATAACCGTCCATGTTGCACACACTTACAGCTGCATATATATGTGTGTATTGATATGTGTGATGTTCCCTCTCACACATAGCATGCAGCACTGTGATGGAAATATAGGGGTTCATATGTGAAATAACCGTCCATGTTGCACACACTTACAGCTGCATATATATGTGTGTATTGATATGTGTGATGTTCCCTCTCACACATAGCATGCAGCACTGTGATGGAAATATAGGGGACATGTATGTACTTGACTGAAAGTAAAATTACTAGGACCACTTTACTGAAAGCTCATTTCACTGAAAAACTGAATACTATCAGCTGTCCTGTGATTACAAATCAGACAAGTATTCCTGGTGTCTCATGTGTCAGTCCATGTCCGTGTACTGCATGATTCCAAAGGGAAGCACTGACATATGAACAACCCCATAATCCCCCATGTGCATACATGGACACCCACACAAACACACACACATGCACACATACATCCTATATGCATCAACCCCCTCCTGCAAATGGTGGGTTCTGGAACCCACATGTCCATCATTATGGCATTACTTCCACCACCAGTTATTGGCCACACTAATATACATGCTTTCCATTACACAACACACACTATGATGGCTTACATCTTGTCAGACAGTGCTGATCTGCACAGTTGACCGGTATAGCCCACTACCCACAGGGAAAGACTCTATTGTCCTTAGCAGTTGTTCAGCTGAACATCATTACAACAACAACACCTGATGGCACATATAAATCAAATCACAGCAGTGTGTGTGTTGAGTGCTATCAGTACATGGCTACATACATTTCTGTTTCTGACTTCATATTCCTGACTAAGGGTATGTTGCAGACTATCCTGTAACACCAGCAACTTGCTCAGTGTATGACAACACTATTTCACATATGGGCCTGTGTTCTGGCCTCTGGCCTCCACCTACATACCAGGCTTTGTCCATATGACATGCAGTTAGGGGTTGTTATGTAGTGGGCTGTGATTATGTCATGCTGCCATTCCTGCCATTATTTCAGTGCTGTTTTGGCCCCCACACATTTTGTGGGGTTGGTGCGATATATATGTGGGCTTCATCTGCACAAAGCATGTGTGCCCTTCTGCAGTCCAAAGGTCAGTGTATGTAACAATGGTATATGCCCCTATAAGTAAGTCTATGGGAGGTATGCACCAAAAATAACCTAGGCTGTTACAACATTTGAGGGATATCAGGAGTAAGCTGCCTTAAGTTATATGGATGTACATTACCGTACATTTCAACTTGGGAAAATGCTGGCCTACTGCTTACTGCCATGCAGACTGTTTTGTTTGTCAGTGTGATTGTGATGGTTTCAGTTATGCCTTGTTATGTAACAGATACATCCCATTGTGTCAGTTGGAGTCTTTTCCCCCCAGGGATTGCATACAGATTGTAGTTAGAGGCTGCTGGAGTATACATCTGCATTACTTACTGTTGATTGTTATCCTGTGGCCCAGTCTGTCTTTACTGTTGTACTACTTGAAGGTCTTGGCCTGGACAGCAACATATGTTATGCTTTCGGATGATTGTGTTAAATGATCTGTTTGAGAGTTACATTGATTTGTTTGTATGTATTTCAAAGTCTGAACAGCTATATGACATGGCATATACAACTGTAATAGTACACAAACAAAACATTGTTATGTATGCAAACCTGTGTGTGGTGTTATGTATATATATATATATATATATACATATATATATATATATATATATATATATATATATATATATATATATATATATATATATATATATATATCTATATATATATATAAGCACACATTTACATCAACATGTTTAAATCTAGTTCCTGTACTGTTGAATGACTGTGCTGGATGATAAGTTTGTGAAAAAATCAGAGATGTGTATATCTGACATGGCTTAGTGGTAAATTGCTTTGGCTGTGGTGTGCAGGGTCATGGGCTCGAGCCTTGCAGAGGCTGCTTATTTTGTTGCTGGGCTGAACAATGGCCATTGGATACAGAGTGATTAAGGCACTTTTAAGCAGTTGTAAGTGGGTTTGCACAGGTTTGCATGGAGGTAAGCACTGCTAACTTCCGGTTACAGTTTCATATACTGATTTAGCTTCTTAATTGCTTAACCTGTGTAGGCATTGCTTACCCCCACACAAACAAGCTTAAACCTACTTACTGGTGCTTAAAAATGCTTACTCCCACTTACCCCATGCAAATTTCTTTAAAAGAAATGAAAAAGGGTTGATAGGAAAGTGGTGAAAAAGTGGCACAAAGAGGGAAAGACAGTAGGGAAAATAGCTAGGGATGTGCAGGACAGCTGTAGGGAAGGTCCATACCTGCTCATTTCCTCTACGGCAACTGCTGTGCATATACACTACATTTGGAGATATATTTGGATACTCAAACCCCTGAGAGAGGGGTGAGGACAACAATACTATGTTGTGAAGCCAATTAGACCAGATTACGTGTCCAGTAGACATGTGTGTGAAATGGACAGCTATGTATGCGGCAAGATATTTTTTGGGGGGAACAGATTGCCCTTTTTTTTAGGTGAGAGTGGGATGTTGGGGAGGGATACTAGATATATTCAGGAAGGTAGGTTGGATAGGTTAACAGACAAGAAAGACAAGATGCATACAGGGGCAGTATATGACACATGTGGGAGGTAAACACCGTGATGGGGAGGGGTGTTTGGAAATCGGAAGCCCACGAGCCCCCTAGTGGAAACAGTGGGACTGAGGTCCCCACCCATGGGCAGTCACCACTGCCCCATAGGTGGCTGTGCTGGAGGCTGAGTAGTAGGGCCAGGCTGATCCTCTAGTTGCGACATGTAGCCTTCAAGCTGGCGTAACAGATCTCCAAACTCCATGTGGAGTTCACTACGCACCACACCCCGGACCTGGCGAAGGGTGACAGTGTCCTGTCTGCATCTGCTTCCAGGGGGGGCCCATCCCCTGAGGTGGCTCCACCCAAAGGTGATTCAGGATCAATGGACCAGGAGGTCCCAGGGTGGACCCTAGATGTGCTGGTGCCCGCTGCCATGGCCAGCTGAGGTGGGACAGGTGGGTCTGCCGGAACTGGCCTTCCCACACGTGCTATGGTGTTTCAATTTTACAACATATGTGGGTTAGTATTAGTCAACACATTCCAGGATTAGGTATAACAGCATGCATAGATATTCCCATTAACCCAAAACACCAGATATGGAACAGTTGCATAGCAAATAGAACACGTGTATATATAGAACCACGGTGGCCATTACAACAGCATGCAGTTACACTGATGGCAGCATGCCACCAATGTGGGAGTATTTCAACATGGCATATGCATAAAAACAAATTTAAATATTTATCAAACAATAGGACATATGTCCCAACAGTAGATTTAATGCAGCACATACCGATTGAGTTGTATATTTATTTTATTGTTGCAGATATGGTGGGGGGGAGATGTCAATTAACAACTAGTATATTCCTGTAGTTCTCATTACTTTCCTAGTAAGTGCTGTGATCTGTAACTACAGGTATTAGTGCACTACCCTATGGCCTTAGTTTGAGCAGTGGTATGGATGTAGACAACTATATACATGAACTGAGTTTTATCTGCAATATACACCTTAACCTGGTATACCTGTGGAAGTATTGTTTAACTCTACCTAAATGTTTCTACACATATTCCCAGATTCCAGGTTGATGCTATGCACATTCCTGTCCATCTCTTATTGCAAACACTCTGGGCATATCTTGACCACATGCAGGTGAACCAGTACATATTTTGACTATTGCCCTCTTAAACCTTTAGTGAATTATGCAATGACAGGTTTGTTTTTGTTGACATTTTCCAAATATGTACAGGCCTGACAGTCAGTTATATGACAGGAAATGCACCTACATGTCAGAGATTAGTATACTGATATGCCAGCGGGACAGGATAACAGCCAGCAGATATGGGCCAATAAACTGTACATTCTGGACAATTTTGTACACTTATAGGGTATGGTTTTGCATACAGCTCACTACCACTCCCAGGATTCAAACCATGGCTGTGTCTGCTAAAACTAAAACACTTTCCATCACAGTTAAGTGTGCTATATAGATATTGCTGTGTATCTCTTGTCTAATTTCTGTCTATAATTCTCCTGTGGTTTTACAATCTGACCTTGTAATTACAACACTCTTATACAGGATTTCCTAAACAGTTTTATTATGTAGCACAGTGTAGGAGACAGTGATGAGTAATACCTTATTATTCAGAGCAACTGCAACACTAACAATGCCATACAATACCAGAGTAAACAGTACCAGTACAGTATATCAATCTTTTATTTCTAGACAGTGTTCATACCTGACAGACCTGTGGGAGCAATGTTTGTTAGACTACCTGAATGTTGCCACATAAATTACCAGATTCCACTTTAGTATTATGCACATACATTTCAATCTGTTACTGTACACACTCTGGTCACTGCTTGACAACATGGGGGTGTAGATGGGACATACTTGGCTTATTACTCTCATAACATTTGGGGGAGTTGTTAGAGTGACAGGTTTGTTCTTATATTTTCTTTGTATTTCTTGTTGTATTTCAGCTGCATTTCTTGTTTACTGCCTAAACATCTGGGATCATCCCACTGATTTAACTGGCCAACACATTGCTTATACCTACTAAGCTGGGCTGTGCAATGCTTAGCGTTGCTTAATTTTTAATTTGCATTCTATTTGCTGTTTGGCATTGATTTATTATTCATAGGTTCATAGGTTCATACTAGGCTATCTGCCCTAGGGCATTTATAAGCCTAGCCAGAGTGTGTTTGGCTTTCGCCACCCATTTTAAATTAATTTTGCTATGCCTTTTTTTGAGGTTAGTATACTGTGCCTCTGTCTAACAGTGACACAGAAATGATAGCCGGGGTAAACCTACGATCTCCCATCCACTCATCAAGATTCCTCTTGAAGAGAGTCAATGTGGGACTCTGCCTAACCTGGACTGGGATTTTATTCCAGAGTGAAGGGAGCCTCTGGGTTATGAATCTGTCCCTCCAGCATGTCCTATTTATTTCAGTGCTGAGGTTCAAGTCTCTTGAGCGTGAGACTTGATGGGATTTGGATTTTCTGAGGTGCAGCATGTCCATTAATTCAGGGTTGGACATGGCTTTATACGTCAGGCACAGATCACCTCTGAGCAGGCGGTATGCCACTGAGTAGAGCTGGAGTTTCTTTAACCAGGCAGCATATGGCATCTGTTTGAGCCCTTTGATCCTCTTGGTGAGGTACTTTTGGGGTCTTTCCAGTTGCTGCAGGTGTCTGGTAAGGTACATCCCAAAAGGGGCATTGTACTCAATTATGGGCCTGATGAGGGATGAGTAAAGAGGTACGGTGACCTCCCCTGATCTAGATGTGAATCCCTTCATGATTAGGTGGGCTATATAAAATGTTTTTCTAACCACTTTGGCCACGTGGTTGTCAAATGAGAGATTGCTATCAACTTGGGACCCCAGGTCCCTAATGACTTCTTCAGTACTTAATGGATTACCACCTATGTGGTAATTTGTGGGCACTTTGTTTTTGCCAAAGGGGATGGCTATACACTTTTGGCTTAGCTTGAGGCCATGGCTCTGGCACCAGTTGTCTGTTTCTATGAGGCCCTTTTGGAGGATGCTTGTGTCAGCTGGAGAGTCGATTATGGTGCCCAGTTTGCAGTCATCTGCGAACTTGGTCAGCCACAGTCCGTCTGTGTTGGCCTGTACCGCCGAGAAATATATACCGAACAAGACAGGTCCCAGGACTGAGCCTTGTGGGATGCCACTTGTAACTAGTTTGGAGTCTGACATGGCTCCAGCAATTCTAACCATGTGGGTTCTGTCCTTCAGCCAGTTTGCAACCCATCTAGTGACATAGGGGTTTATATTTAAGCTGGTGAGCTTATCTATAATGCCCGAGTGGGGTATTGTATCGAAGGCTTTTGCGAGGTCCAGGTAGGCTGTGTGGACCACCTTCCCCTCGTCAATGGCCTTGGTGACTGTTTCAAAGAAATCGACCAGGTTTTAGAGGCAGGATCTGCCCTTAACAAAGCCAAACTGGGTAGGATCCAGTGTCTGTAGGTCCCCAATATCTTTATTTATGAGGTCCATGATGATCCTTTCCATAGCTTTGCAGACCAAGCTAGTCAGGCTTATGGGGCGATAGTTTCCAGGATCCGTTGAGGCACCACCTTTGTGGAGAGGGACCACTGTTGCTGTACGCCACTCTTTGGGTACATATCCTGTAGTAAGGCTAAGATTGAACAGTAGTTTTATGTTTGGGTTTAGCTCTTCTTGGACTTCATGTAGGATGCAGCCCAGGACACCATCTGGTCCCATTGATGCTGTGTTTTTTGCTTTGGCCAGGGCAGCTCTTACCTGAGCATCTGAGATGTCAGGGGGGCAGCACTCTGTTGGGATAGATATTTGCCCTTTTGGTGGGGAGAGGGGGGAGAAGTTTGCACTGAACCTGTCAGCCAGGATGTTGGCAATGTCTGTGGGCTCGGTGTATTTTTTGTCATTTTGGACTAATTCTGAGCATATCTGGGAATTCCCACCCAGGTTCCTAACATAACTAAAGAAAGCCTTGTGATTATCCTTAGGGTCCTGTGCAATTTTTCTCTCAAAGCTGGCCTTAGACGATTTTATAAGTGCCCGTAGTTTTTTGCTAATACTGATCAGAGATGCCTTCCCTTTTTGGGATTTTGCTCTATCATGTAGTAGCTTCTTCCTTCTATTGTATAGTTTGTTTATGGCTGGGGTCCACCAGACAGGACGTCTGCCTTTGGAGGATTGGGTCTTGGTTTTATTTGGGATTGCATGATCCATGCATTCCTGAAGATGTTCATAGAATGCGTTTATAAAGGATTCTGCGGTCTGGGCCGTATTTTCCACAGGCCCAGGGGCTTTGAAGGATTTCGCCTCGGTTTTGAGGGATGTGAAATTTGCTTTAGAGAAGTTTTTCACTGTGGTTTTCTGGCCAGGGGGTGGGGTCGGGATGTGAATATCCAGTGAGATTAGTTTATGGTCTGATCTTACCAGTGAGGGATACACTTCTGGTCTGGAGCATAGTGTCACCATGTTGGTGATGATCAGGTCCAGTATGTTTTCCCCTCTTGTGGGAGTGGTAACAAGTTGTTCCATAGCATTTGAGTTTATAAATTCTAGGAACCTTTGGGCTAGGGTGTTGCAGCTAGAGTAATGCTCCCATTCTATGTTTGGGTAGTTGAAGCCGCCCAATATAATGGTGTTTGGAGAGACCTTCATATTTTCCAGTATTCTCAGGAAGGCCAAGTGGGGTTCCTGTGTTTGGGAGGGTGGTCTGTAGCAGGCTATAAATTGGAAGGCAGTTTTACCCTCAGTTAGTTGCACATGGATAGTCTCTGATGCTTCGTGCTGTGCCACCAACCTGGAGGTGTGGGTATCTTTGACGAATATTGATACTCCCCCTCCTTTTGTGGTTCAGTCCAAGTTTTGGGGCCAAAAAGCATGGTATGAGGTATAACCTGGTAGTGCCGGGGTGCTCTCGGGAGCCTTGAACCAGGTTTCTGTTACTGCACAGATATCGATGTTCTCCATGCTAAGGAGAGTTTCGAGTGCATGCATCTTGAGGTTTAGACTTCTGGCATTGAGTAGCATTACTCTTAGTTTCTTATCCCTTGTGATACCTATGGAGGTGGGTTTGTCTTTGAGCCTTGCCTAAAAAGGCACTATGGGGTAGCAAGAGCCTTTGCCAATATCCGAAATCCCAGGGGTGACAGGTGCAAGCCATCCCTAGTGAAGCATCGTGGCTTGTCGAGCATGTCATCCCAGGCTGACAGGCATTGGATCCCCTTTGAATGACAGCAACACTTAAGCCAATTGTTGAAATTGATCATCTTGTCTTCATATTGTGGCATCATTCTTGGTGAGGGTAAGATGCTACTCAAGGTCAGGGTCATACCGGCCTGGGCTACATGCTCAGAGAGCTCCTCTATGTCCCTTCATGTAGTCCAGGGAGGTACTCAGGTCATTCACACCAGCATGGACAATGACTGAGTCATATTTGTACTTGCCTTGGAGTGACCTGAGTGCTTGTGTTATGTGGCGGATCCTAGTGCCCGACAGACAGCTCACCGTGACCTTCTCCTTGTTCAGCCTGTTGAGCGGGACGTCAGTGTGCCTGACGATAGAGTCACCTATTGCAAGTGTATCAGGTGTGTTGTTTAGCCTTAAGGGCTGTGGCTGTTCGGCACACTGGCTTTGTGAGCTATGTGTTGCACATGTTTTGTTTTGGGGTAGCGGTTGCTTGGGTGTCTGCTTTGGAGGTCTCTGCTGCTTATGCAGATTTTTATTTAGAGCCTCCGAGTATGTTTTGTGTGTTTATGTGTTTGGTTTGTTGTCGTGGTAGGTCTATGTGAGACTGGAATTGTAGTGAGTGTGGTTTCCTTCTCCTCCTGACTGGTTACGCCAGTACTGAGTTGAGAGAGCTTAGCCTCCAGTTTGGCTATATGGTTGCATCTCTCACATGTGTGGGAATTTGTTGGGAGGAGGAGAGGGTTGTCTGTGTACATGAGGCAGTTGTAACATTGCCTCAAGATTCCCTGATTCACCAGCTGGACCGGAGAGGAGATTGACAACTGACCTTTGGACATGCTAGAATAGTATTGGGAATTTCTTTATAATTGAAAAAAGGGCCAATGGGGAACAAGGTACTCAAGGGGAGTTTGTGAGGGCGTAGTGCTTTTAATTTTTTTAGAGCTGACTTATATAATTGCTTTAGTGCGCAAGTGCCAGGTAACTTAAATGCAATGTGTTACAGGTAACTTAAATGCAAAAATGACAAACAGTACAGTAAGCAATGCAGATATCACTAGGGATCCACAGAAGTGCTAAAAGGCTGTGTTTTAGGTGGAATTAGCGTTTCAGGGAAATAACATGTTATATATGTGTTTGGTATCCATGATCCATGTGTACATACACTGTATGGGGTCCTTGTGTTTATTATGGGATTTCAACACTTTATTACAATGACACCTCACATCTGGGCTTAATGCAATACTTCAGTTCACATATTTATGTTTTGTAATAGGTTATACAACATAAAACTGTATATAGATTCCTTTCACATATTTACTTTGATTTTCCTATTGTGAGGATCTGTTTGGTGATATCTCAATCTTGTGTATTACTGTGGTAGCTTAGTGGTTAACTACTGTGACTATATACAGGGTCCTAGGTTCAAAACCTCTAAAGGCTGTTTATTTTGTTTCTGGCCAGAACAGCGGCTGTTGGATACAGAGTGATTAAAGCACTTTTAAGCAATTGTAAGCGGGTTTGCATGGGTTTGCGTGAAGGTAAGCAATGCTAACCTCCGGTTAAATATGCTTACAGAGAGTTAGCTTCAATATTGCTTAACCTGTGTGTGCATTGCTTACCCCCATGCAAATGGGCTTAAACCCACTACTGCTGTTTAAATATGCTTACTCTTGCTTAATAGTGCTTACTCCCGCTTACCACTGTGCTAATTTAGACAGTAATGTAAAATGGTTCTTGGGAAGGTGCAGATTTGGAAACTATGAATTTATCATTCCTTACACATTGTACCTTCAGTTTGTATCCCTGATTCCTGAGTACATATACTGTATGGAGGAATTGTGATTATCTGTGGATTTTACAGCATTATGACAATGACACCTCACATCTGCATTTAATGCAGTACTCCAGTTAACAAATATATGTTATTTCACAGGTTATGCAACAAAAAGTTTGGTCATAAAGTGATTTGACATGGAAAATGGAATGTACTAGAGTGGGACTTGAACCGGGAATGACTGCTCATAAGGTGAATGCTAAGCTAGTCCTGCACAGAAGGATAGTGAATCCGGGGGTATATCTATATATCTATATATCTGTATATATATATATATATATATATATATATATATATATATATATAAATATATATATATATATATATATATATATGGATTCACTTCATAACATTGAAATATCAAAATACTGAAACTCAAAACACGAAACCAAATATTGGCTCAATCAAAAATATGAAAATAAAAATACTTAAACTAAAACAACACATAATGTCGAGAACTGTCGTGAACAACATAAGACATAATAAGTCATAAGCAAGCCCCGCACCCCTATGTGGGTATGCCCCATCTCCCCTTATAATTGTGTGGGCTAAACTCCAAGATTGCACAGTGTAGTTAAGTGCAATCTTGGAGTAGATATATATAATTAGCAGGGGGTAGTAGTGGGCTTGCCCCTGCATATATTTGGTAGAAATTGTTATGATTTATGTTGTTTAAGCTGAGTTTACGAGAATATGTGTTTTCAGTATTTTGAGTTTCAGTATTTTGAGTATTCATATGAAGTTTTGTCATTTTCAGTATTTTGAAGTTTCAGTGTTATGAAGTGAATCCATATATATATATATATATATATATATATATATATATATATATATATATATATATATATATATATATATATATATATATATATATATATATATATATATATATATATATATATATACAAAACAAGGACTATCTCTGGGTAATACTGATGTAAACTAACTAAATAACTATAATGAACCTGGGTGATCTAAAAGAAATAAAACATCACAAAGCCATAGAGTCAGAGTTTGGCACTTTCATTCACATGTTTATTGAATTAAATCAAGCTTCTTCAGAAATCTAAAACTCTACTCACTGTTGAGATTTTAACAAATGCTACATGATGGACAGGGAGGGTATGAGGTGCCTAGGTGGAGGCTGGACTCTACCTGTTGCATTTCAGAATACATTTTATGTTACAGTTGCCATTGCTTTCAGGCAATTTGCCATTTTAGTTCTCTAACTACTAGCAGTGGGTTGGTTTCTCCACTGAAGGTGGATACGTGTTCTAGGACCCAAAAATTGAGTACTGTAGTGGGGGGGGGGGGCATGAAGTGTAATGTCTGGCTAAGGTTTTAGTGATATCTGAGTTAAGGATGGCATGATAGTGTTCTTTGATCCTATCACTTAGTTTGCAATTGGTCATGCCCACATAGAAAGCTTTGCAATGTGAGCAGACCCCTAAGTAGATCACACTTGTGCTGTTGCAGTCATAGTTATGTTTAAACATGATAAGGGGTGTTTCTGGGGTCAAGTGAGAATTCATCCCCTGTAATAATGTATTTGCAGCAGCAGCAGTAGCTGCAGGGGTGGGAACCTGGGAGGTCTGTGGAACCGTAAGATCTGTGGTTTTGACTAGTTTCTAAGAACCATTTTAATGACTTTGTTCTCTTGTAGCAGAAGACTGGTACATCACTGAGTGCTCTGCTGAGGTCTGGGTTACTAAGTATGATCCTCCAGTTGTTTTGTAGGGTTTCTTTGATGGGAGCTGCCTCCAAAGAAATGGGCAGTTGGAACTGGGGTTGGTTAGTTCTGCTAGTGACTAGGAGATTGATGAACCCATGTTTGAGGATAAGGAGGTGATGAGTGTGCCTGTGTTTGAACACTTTTCTGTGACAGGAGGCAACTACTTTCTCAGGGTAGTGCCTGTCAAGTAAGAGTTTCTTTAAAAACTCACTTTCTTCTTGAAAGGTGGAGTCTTCACTCATATGCATCTGAGACTGATGAACTGGCCTTTCAATATATTTTTTTCATGAAGGCCAGGTTTTGGCTTCTATAATCTAGGAAATTATTTTGGAAGGTGGATTTCCTGTAGATGGTGGAGCTGAAAGAGCAAGTGTTCTCTGTGAAAGAGAGCATGATATCTAGGTAATTGACCTTGGTCCCAATATTTGAGATCATAAAGTTTAAAAAGTCAATGCTATGTTTAATTTAATTGAGGCAGGAATGCAGTCCTCTGGGGGGGGGGCATTCCACAAAAAGAATATGGTGTCTATATAGCATTTGTAGAGTGCTACTTAGTGAAAGACATTCAGTTTAGTTAAAATATTTGCCTCCCTGCAGCTGAAGTCTAAGTTTGCATAGGTGGGGGCCATTTTAGACCCCAACACCACTACTTTTAGCTGTCGGAAGATCTGACCTTCAAAGGAAAAAAGTTGTTTTCTAGCAATGGGCTAATCAGTGTGCTAAAGGTTTGTGCTCTCAATGGGTCAATCCCTCTGTAGGATACAAGATAACTTTCAACTAGTTTAATTCCTTCTTTGTGAGGATTGCTGGTGTAAAGACCCTCTATGTTGAGGGTGACCAGGGTCAGATTATTGAACATGTTTCCTTGCTGAAAATGGTAGATTTGGTTTAAGAATTCCCACTAGTCCTTAAGGTAGAACTCTGAGGACTGAACTAGGGGTTGTGATAAAAGTCCAGTAACAGAGACATGTTTTCTGTTTTGGTTCTTTTAGAAGACACAATGTGTCTGAGTGGGTGTTGGATTGGTTCTTATGTATCTTTGGGATACCAAACAATTTGACAGCCTCTGGGGACTCTACTGCCATGAACTCAAATTCTTAATCTGATATTTTTCTGCTATGGAGGAGCTCAGAGAAGGTTTGGTTGATGTTGTGAAATCTAGAAATAACTTCTTCTTTAGAGGTGGTGCAGTAACTGCTGTTATTTGAGAGTACTTCCTGCATTTTGGTAATGTATGCTTCACGGTTCATGACCACAATGCCAGCCCCCTTGTCTGCTTTCATTATTTTGATATCAGGGGAAAGGTGGCATACTGCCTCCATTTTTTTCTTGGTGAGATTAACCCATTTGGACTGTGGTCTGCTGCTAAGAAAGGTTCTAATCTTGCTTTTGCAGACCTTGGCGAAAATGTTGAGATGGGAATTCAGCAGAGGATACTCATGCTATAGGACTGCAGGACTGCAGCCCCCCCAGCTGTGAGAGAAAAAAAAAACAATTGAGAGTGTGCATGCATGCTCGGTGTTCCCAGAACTCACAGGAATCTAGACTGCTGTTTAACCAGTCCAGATTAAGAAGAAGGCATCTCTACAGTCTGATGCCCAGAAGTCTATGTGGTTATAACCACATAGACTGGAAGAGAATCAGACTGCAATGTCTGCAGGCTGGAGCCTGCTCTCACAGGACAGGAAGTTTTACTTTGCTTTTGTGCTGGACTGGGGACAGTGAAGCTGCTGCAGATGAACATACTCCAAACCCAGGTACGCGCGTGTGTGTGTGTGTGTGTGTGTGTGTGTGTGTGTGTGTGTGTGTGTGTGTGTGTGTGTGTGTGTGTGTGTGTGTGTGTGTGTGTGTGTGTGTGTGTGGAGCCTGTTCTAATGGGACAGGACATTTTTACGTTGCTTTTGTGCAGGATTGGGGACAATGAAGCTGCTGCAGTTGAACGTACTCAAAACCCAGGTACTTGAGTGTGTGTGTGTGTGTGTGTGTGCAAAATGCCCAGTGCCCTGGCTAGAATGACTCAGAAAATATACCTTGGTGGTTAAGGAATAACTCAGGCTCAAACCTTGTACCTTGGGTGCAGGTAGCAAAAGCCTGAATTCCCTACCCACTACCATTTGTGCAAATGTTTTGGATTTTTGCCTCATAGTTTTCTTTTGTTCTGTTCCTCATAAAATCTGTGGTCTTCATTCCCTAAGTAATTGATGGTGCAGTGGTAGTATTGTTGCTTCACAGCTAGAAGTTCTCTAGTTTGATTCTTGGCTGAGGTGCCTTCTGTGTGGAGTCTGGATGTTCTCCTTGTGTTCATGTGAGTTTGCTCTCGTTTTCTCATGTTACAAAGACATGTGTCTGCAGTGTTTCTCTCTGGGCCTCTGCTGAAAATTGCATTTGTTCCAAGTCAGACTTTCCTGGTTAACAAATGTTAAATAAAAATGACAGGCAATTGAATTTCAGACTTCATATTCTTCAGAAAGTACAGTAACACAAAACCATTTATTCTAGAAATTTTCTAAGTTTATAAGATGAATATTTGAAACTTGTCCATATTGTTGGGGCTGTATTCCCCCATTATTGGCTTCATCCAGGTTTTCATTTGTGCTAAAAGGTTGAGAGCTATGGTGAGAATTGAATTCACTGAATATGTTTGTGGCTGTATTCCCCCATTGTTGATTTTGTCCAGGTGTTTTGTGCTAAGAGGTTGAAAGCTATGATGAGAACTGAATTCACTAAATTGTAGCCATTTAAGTTTCAGTCTTCCTCTCATTCACAAAACACCTGATTTGGCATAGTGTTATGCTATTCTGACTCTTTTGCACAGGATCCTGGGTTTATGACTTGGCAGTGAAATGTATGGTGGTAATGCAGCATTTTATTCTAGCAACTTTCCAAGATTATACAAGCAATGTTTAAAATGTTTTCTTGGTTTTTGGGCTTTTGCCCCCCCCCCCAATAAATTTTGGCTTTTTCCAGATTTCTTGTGCTGCAAAGTTGAGAGATAAAGTTGTGTCGAGTTGATTTTACAAGGAGCTGAGAGCTTCAGATGAAGAGAAGTTTACTGCTGCTTATACTGAGTTGGCTTGCATTGTTTAGCACAACATGTAGTATACTAGCTTTTGATGCTGAAGTCTGTGGATTCTCCTCCCACAGTATGTTGATGCAGTGCTGATACTGTACTGTGTTGTAAAAGGGGTGGATGCTGCAGTCCGCACAAAAAGTAGTATACTAGCTTTTGATGCTGAAAGCTGTGGGTTCTACTCCCACAGTATGTAGATTCATTGCTGATACTGTACTGTGTTCTAAAAGGGGTGGATGCTGCAGTCCTCTTTGGTGATGATACCTAGTAACTATGAACCTGTTATCAGTTTTCCATCCATTCCCTATTTCAATATTACTAGCTTATCATTTTTTTAATGTAGCATAGGTAATTTATTCCTCAAGGGCAACAGACACTTTATTTGTAGATGAAACAATAAAATATAAAGTTGTGCGCTAGCAACAACCTCATCATTAGTTATAGATCTCTTTAAAGTGGAATTATTTAGATGACTTTACTTATGCAGAGATTGTGCATATTTACTGATACTGGTGGATTGTAGAAGTTTGAGTAGACTTTTACTGATGCATGCATTTTGTTTCATTGTTTACTGGAAAAATGTTCAAAGCAATACATTTAAAATGTCCTCTAACAATTGTACTGTATTATACAAGGAATATAATTTAATACAATCAGGAAGGTGTATCAAAGAACACATGTATGTTTCGTGTGCAAGGAGCCTATGATTTGAAAACAGCCCAAAGTTAATCATTATCTGCCACTGACAATATGTATTTTCTTTGAATGTGGGTTTCAATGCTGTTTCAATGAATGTGAGTATTAAGGGCAGAGACATTTTAATGCTAAGTCTATTTTCATTGTAAGACTGCATTGCTTTGTTTAGCAGATGTCTATTAATGCTTGTGCTGTAAATGCAAAATAAAACTTTCAAATGAAATCCAACTCATCATAGAAGTAAAGCAGTATGCACATTACAGTTGTTGCGTCTTTCGGCTTTTCCCGGTACTGGTCGCCACAGTGGAACTCCGGTCCATTAATGATTGGTAGTTGATTTTTACGTGCTGAGTTACCAGCCCTGATGCACAACCTTCAACGAAGGTATACCAATTCACGCATGTCTCGACACAGAAAACGCTCTAGCTGAGAATCTAACCGGACAGTGGCTTACTGTGAGGCGACAACTCTACTGCAGCACCACCACAATGGGTAGTATGCACATTACAGTGTTTATGGTAAATGGGGTGAAATAGCCAAGTAATGGGACATTAGAATGATTGCAGGAGGGAGGCTCCATTCGACCATGATTTTGTAATGGGGGAAGGGAGGCAAACTCAAAGACAGCCGCGGCTGAACTATACCTGTCAACTGTCCAGATTTTCACAGAATTAATAGATTTTTGCTTCTTATTTTTGGTTTGTTCCTCATAAAATTTGTGTTTTCTGGCAAATCATTTAGGAATGGTCACTAAATAATGGCAGACGTTGAGTTTCAGACTTCATAACCTTCAGAAAAATGCATGCTAAAGCAAGACCTGTTATTCTGTCAGCTGTCTAAGTTTATACAAGAGCAATTTTTAGTACTGTCTGTATGTTCCCCCAATATATTTGGCCTTGTCCAGATTTCCTGCATTAAGAGGTTAAGAGGTATGTGCAAATAAATTGCTTTATAGATTTAAGCATATCCATACCTCGCAACTGCCCCCAAGTTTGGTTCAAAATGTTGCTTCCCCCTAATAATCCCTCCCCAAAATGGCAATTTTGGAAGAAAACGTTGAGGGTTTATAATTAATAAATAACTGTAATGATCAAAGTTATAGATTACTTTTATTTCAGAAATGCATGTAGATTCTCTTATTTTGTCAGCTGCTCAAGTTAACAGTACTAATATTAAAAAGTGCCCCTTCTTTGACAGGTTCCCAGCTATATTGTGTAGCTATTTTATATTTTTGCATCACATTTTTGGTCCATTTTTCATAAAATTGTGTTTTTCTGGCAAATTAGTGGCAAATCATTGATGACTGAAGTTGGAAAATAATGTCAGACATTTGAGTTTCAGATTTCATACCCTTCAGAAAATTCATACTAATGCAAGATGTACTATTCTATTATCTTTCTAAGTTTATAAGAGCGATATTTAAAAATTGTCCTTATTTTTGGGCCTTTGTCCCACTTCTATGCATGGCTTTGTCTAGATTTCTTGCTGTAAGGTTGAGAGGTATGACAAATGTGTCAGGACCATCACCATCAGCCAGAGACATTTCAAACTGTGACATACTTGTTGCACCCCATACCCCCATGTAGTGACTCTGGATGTATCCAAGCAAGGCAAGGAGCAGTTATGCAGTGTAAGTGCGCAGAGTATCCCCCCATCCAAGGTACATACAAGTAAATAGTGGCTTTTCATCTGTCCTTGATTTTGCAGAATGTTCTGGTTTTCTGTCATATTTTTATACTGTTGATTTATGCTTATTATTCAGAAAATACATGCTGTTTCAGTGCCTGTTGCTCTGTGTTTAAGTAGCAATGCTTTAATGACCATCAGGTAAGCTTGTCTGAAATTGTAAGATGAAAGTAAGCTTTAATAAGCATACTGTTAAAGAATTACCAACATTGAAAGCATTTTTGTTATTGCCATGCAGGGGATATTTACATAACTAGATAACGTATAAGCCTTAGGTATTGAAATGCATATGACAGTATTTGTAATAAAGAACAGGATTACAGTATTTTCAGAGTCTCATTACATTTGTTAGAGACTTGCAGTCATCTTTGCAGGCTTTACCTGTAATCTAAACAGAATGCCAATCTATCATGTGTGGTCCATAATCTGTGCAGTAATCCTTTAAGCAATTTATCTTGAGCTTGTTTCTTGTTTGCTGTTCATTTTTTACTTTGATCATGTTTTCCCCATGAAACAAGTAGATAGTTGTTGTCAGGCAGCAGGTATTATTTGGAAAAGAAACATTTTTACAAGCGGGGGTATCACAGAGATTGCTACTTTCAGCATGTTACTTGGTACTTTTATAAAGCTGAATATAAAATATAATTTGAACTGCAGTGCAAGGAGAGGTGGTTTGATTTGAATGCTGCTTGTTTTTCTTAAACTTGATTTTGACGGGCATTCCAGTAATGTATTTAAAAAAGTAATTTATTTTTTCATGCCCCACAACCTTTTTGTTTCCATCTAGATATTAAGTAAGCTGTCATGTAGACAATGTATTGAAATATTTTTTTCTTCTACACTTCATTTTGTCTTGATTGTACTCCCATAATGATGGTTTGGCACCCAGGGCAGTGTATTTAATTAAAGTTCCAGCTTTTGTGGGTTTGAGCATAGCTTCGCCCCTGTCTAGTTGGCCACACACCTTCCCATTGGCCCAATAAATCAGCTGTCTCCTGCAGCCCCCCTTTGATTTGAAGTCACCAGCTGCCACTGGAATTCAGGGTGGGATTGCAGGTGCTTTTTTATTTTCAGAATGGGAGGCCTAATGACTATTTTTTTTGTACATCCTTTTTATTGTGATATATTTTTCCTTTAAGTGTCAGACTAGATTATTTAAACTAGTATTGTATGCTTCATCTTTCCTAAATGAACACTGGTTTGAAATTATCATTTGCAAAGGGGGTTCACTTTTAAAGCATGTCTTGAACTTTGACATCTAAAAGTTTTCATGCTGAATGTCCCAACATAAAGACTATACTCACTTATCTGAGCAATTGGTTTAGGCATGTCATCTGCTGAAATGGTATGTTAAGTCTTTTTACTACCGAGTGGGAGAGATATATTCATGCTCTTGTATGCAAAAATGGGCATTAAAACAAAACACTATAGACTTTATTAGCTGAATGACTCCTGTTGCATGGCTCACTGTAGTCTGAAAGTGTGAGCAGCTGCTTTATAAAACGTATGTTGGCCCAACAGAAACTGCCACATCACTTACTATTCCCTACAGTGAAGCATTGTTATATTTCCAAATTGTGAAATTGCAGTCTTCATAGCTTTTGTTTCTTTTCTTTCTTTGACATATTTTATAATGTTTCAATGCATACCTTTTTTCTACATCGGTATAAGTTTTTGACAAATATGTATCTGAACTGTCTTTTGTATTAATGTATGCCCTATGGCATTTGCCTTGGTGTCTACTTACAAAACAATTGGCTTGTTCACATCATAATATTTTAACATCAATACATAGGCAATTAGTTTTATTTTGGGTGTTTCTTTTCATTTTAGAGCTCTATTCTCAGGTTACAGCTTGTTCTAGCAACTTTTTTAAAGGAACATTTATCATAGCTATATATAGTACAAACTACATGAGATGCTATACTGTTGTGAGATATAGCATAATGTCTGCTTGTCTTCTGGATTTATACTACTGCCCTAGATTTATCTGTATTTTTACAGACAATCTAACTTTTAAATTTACTTCCAATTATCATGAAGTTATGTTATTTTAATGTATCCCAAAGCTGCATCTGTCCCTTCATGCAATATATTCATAGGATAATAGGATCATAGGAAGTTACTAGGCTATTGGCCCTGAGGCCCTTACAAGGCTAGCCAAGAATTTTGCCCATTTCCAACAAGTCAGCATCCCTGATTATTCTTGGTGGATGATCAGTTATGTTTATAGTATGTGGATAAAATAAACCACAAAACAGCGTACTATGTGAACTTGAAAATAAAAAACGCCCCACCAAAAGTCCAAGAGAAATGTTTATTCACCACAGTTTTAGCTCTTTCATTTCAAAACACAGGAACTTCATCAGCAACTGTACAACAGTAATTCCTTCCTTTTAAAGACTCAGAAAGAGGCTCCATGCCTGGGCCAGCAGTATTTAAAGAAACACACAAACTCTTAAATACACACTTAAAAGTAGCTCTAGAAGTACACACTTAAAAATACATAAATTATACTTACATAAAATGTGTTAAATACAATAAATATATATCAATAAATGTTCCTTCAAATAATTAATCTATAATATATATATATATATATATATATATATATATATATATATATATATATATATATATATTTAACAGCTTTCATAAGAATAAAATGAAAAAAAGTTGGTGGATGTCATAAAAAATTCTTTCATAAAATATACATATTACATACATACTTTTTAAAAGGAAGAAAGTTACTCTGGTAAAGTTTCTGATGAAGCTCCTGTGTTTTGGAATGAAAGCTCTAAAACTGTGGTGAATAACCATTTGGCTGGCACTTTTGGTACAGCATTTTATTTTTGATTTTCATGTTTATAGTACCTGCTGAGCTTTTAATTACCTGAGCAATAGCTCTTTAGAATATGTTGGTGCCAATGAACTCTAAAATAAAGATCTATGGAATCTACATTCCTCATACCATATAAAATGTATATTACTTGGAGTTTAATTTTTATCTGCTTGAAACCATGGTGCCTATCTAGCATTTAAAAAAGACATTTCACATTACTGAGAGCAATTTGTCAACAGTAAACAATGTGTATTACTCTATTTTAATCACCATAGACAATTATTGCAGTTCAGCACAGCACAAATATTTTTTTACTTCAGAACAGTGACCATATTACTCACTCGTGTTGGCAATAATTGTTTTTTTAATGACATCCAAGGTTTCAGTTTGCTTCAGTTATTGTTATATGTTATTCCCAAGAACTACTGACCCATGAAAAAGATCTATACTATAGCTGTGTATAACTTCTGACATGTCACTGCAATTCTCTGACTAATTCTCTACACATGCAATCTTTGCTTTCGCACTGTGAACATAGTTTACCATTCATAGCTTTTTACCAACAAAACAGTCTCAATATATTAGTAGTATTATTTTTTTAGGTGTTAATATTTGAAAAAGAATATAGTATTTCTTATTTGTAAACTAATGTTAGCTAGGTTTTACTAATTATTCCTCTCTGTTGTGAGAATGTGTTCATGTTTGGAATCTAGTGCGAAATCTTTAAACTCATCTTGAAAAATAAAATGTGCACTGTTCATTTGTCTAATAAAAATAAAACATTCTATTAATTAATTCCCAACATTTCTTTGCAAAAATGTTTCATTATCTTGCCACGTCTAAAGTATTTTTATACTTTATAGTATCAAGTAATTTGTATTCCATAGCACCACAAACAACTCATTTCCATGTTTAGAGTCAAAAGTATGCAAATTCGTTTAAGCTAAAAACTGATTTTATATTTGTAAAATGGTCTTTTATAGGTGAGTTTCAGCATCATTTATTAAAAAAGGTGCAATGCTATATTTAATACTTCTTGCCACACCTACTACATGAAGCTTTAATCTTCATTGTATGAGCATCACTCTTTTGTCACACATTGACGAGTCTGCTTTTTCATAGCCAATTGTTTTGCAGTTGTACTAACTTTCTTTTCCCATTTTAGTCTTATTTTGATTCAGATTTTATCTTGGTTGCATCCTTCTTCTAAGCCATTGCTTCGAAATGTGATCATGCATTAACAATTTCTCTACCAGAAATTTCTCTGACTTGTATTAATCAGTTGTGTAGGCACCAATTCACAATCTATAGCTCTATTCTCCATGACTAACAAAAAGCATCTATCTTTATAGGAACTTGTCCCCTCTTAAATAACAAATGCCAACTAAATGAAAAATTCATTCTAGGCTTTCAGTATTTTTGGTACAATGCTGTTTAGCTTTCTCTTCTTCAAGAAAAGTAAAAGTATTAAATACCTTCAGAGCTTCTTCCACAGCAATGTACAGGGGATAATACATTGAATTATTGAATCTATCTTGTGTTCTGCTAAATTTCCACACAGTGAGAAAATTCAGAAATGTGATAGCTAACCCCTGTTAAAGCATAATTTAGACTACTGGAAAGGAAATTAGAAATTCAACCCTGGTCTGGCACCTATGTCTCTGATGGAAGGAAGCTGTCATTAAATCATGCCTTAACTAACATACACCCCTTTTATTAAAGCCTAACACACAATAACTGTAGGACATATTTGGAGTATGTCAAATCTTATAGAAGGCTGAGCAGTTGTTAGCCTGGTATAATCTATAAACTTATAATCAACATCCAATATGATGGGTCTTAATGATGCATGTTACATTAAAAACCACTGTCAGCAAACCTGGTGTTTATACTTTCCCCTTGTTCAGTGACTTTGAACTTAGTCCTTATAAATTAAGGAGGGTGCAGGGGGTTCCCCCACTGCAACTTAATTAATCAAGTAATTAATTAATTAATTAATTAATTAATTAATTAATTAATTAATTAATTTAAAAGTGTCTATTTCAGGTTCAGCAAAAGTGGATTTCAACTTTAAATTTTCTTAGTATTGACATTCATGAAGTTTTGCCCATGGATCATCATTATTCCAATAATTCATGGTAGTTACATTTTGAAAATATTTCCACTGAGAGTTATACATTTGCATTTCCAAATAGATAAACTGTTGAAAGCAAATATATTCCTACACTTCTGCAGATGGATTTCTCTAGACCTGCATTTTTTCACGCTGGCAAATATTTTTCCACTTATAACATACTTTTTCCCAGTTCTCAGAAAGAGTGAAGTATTACCATCTTTTACTGCACACTTAAAGAGAAAAAAAGAAAGGCATCTGAAATATAGGATTTTATGTTTGAAATGTGTGGGGAATTATCATATATAAATAACACGTCTTTGATAGCTTTAGGAATACAGTGAAGTCACATTATACAATATGCATTAAAAGAAAGCTAGATAAACTACTTGCTTCCTTCTGCTGCCAAAAATTAGGTAACAAATATATTAACAAAGTTAACGTGAAACATTGTGCTACTAAGTCTTGCATGTATTCAGCAGAGACTGCTTATTCAGAAATATTTACAATAGCTTTTATTCTGACATGTCTAAGAAGCAGTGCTGTGGATTCTTCAAGCTAGAACTTATCTACTATCAAGATTACTCAATAGCCTGGAATTACATGAGCCATATTTTGGAGGACTGATTACAGAAAGGATTTCTGATCTCAAATGTTGAATTCTGTTATTATGTAGGGCAATGAGCTTTCCTTTGAAGGAAAGTATTACCATAATAAAATGGGAGTGGCAATGGGAGCATGTATGGCTCCCAATTATGCCAGCTTAGCAATGGCTTATTGATACTTGTACATTTTGCCTGCTCTGCCAGGACATGAGTTAGTGAAATATTACTATAGGTTTATTGATGATTTTTGTTGTTGTTGTTGCTGGAATGGTGGTATGACTGAAATGAACATTTTTTTTCAAAGCATTAATAAAAGCACTTTTTTGACATTTTTCTATCAACACTAGTATGTTGGACATTCAATTTTTAGATGTAGAAGTATACAAAAAAAAAAAAGGAACCCATTTGTTATATTGCACTATTAGTTAGAAATGTGTTTTTAGCAATGCAATGTTTCATTATTCCAGTATGCATCCTACATATTTGAAGCACAACATTATTAAAGGTCAGTTAGACAGGTTGAGGCCTCTCACTACTGATGTTGGGTTGCTGGGTAAAGTCTCTAAAGCACTGCATGACAGATTTGTTCACAGAGGGTATCCCAGTGATACAGTTAAGAGAGTTATGGCAGGTGATTAATGACATTATTTAAGAAAATAATAATGACTTTTCTTAAATAATGGCATTGTATATCGCCTCCACTGCCCTTCCGCAGCTGTCTGGTATTCTGTGGCAGTTCTGATGTACTGCACATGCATATATCAGAGCTGTGGGCAAAAGCAATGGAGAAAGCAAGATCTCCATTGCATTAACATAGTGAAACAGCTTAACATAGTGAGACAGTTTTGAAAAAAAAAATCAACGGAGAATCTCCAGGCCGGACTTTTCCATTACTATAACTCTGATTTAATGCCTGACCAATCAGCGTGCACATTTTTGAATATTAATGGGGGGGGGTCGTTGTATAATGAAAATTATTCACCTGTGACAATTCAAAATGCAAGAAGCTGGTCTCTCTCTATGCCTTTGACTTTTACATTGGAAGTGTTGTTATTAGATGGATCATTACTAACGACTGTAGAATTTTGTCAGCAAATGAGGAAGTTATGAAAGTGGTGAGCTCCAAACTTTTATTTATAAATAAAAAAGCACGTAATATTAAATCATTAATGGAAGTGAAACATAATACAATACTGACCAGTAAAAGAGATACATTTAAATGTATGAGTTTTGCCATGCATAGGTACATATCAGAAAGTCCATATTTCACATATTTTAGGCCAGTTAGAACTTATATTGTATCTGTTCTTTTTTACTTGGGCACTTAATATGTTGTTTATCTGGCTGAGTGCAGTTCTTGTAAATCATATTATATAGGAAAGAACTATAACAGAGCTTAGAAAGAGTGCTCATGACCATCAATATGCAGTTAAAAGAAAGAATTATGAAATGTTTTTGCTAAGCATTCAGCAGAATGTCAAGATTTGAAAAACTTTATTTTCACAGTTATAGATAATGCATAAAACTATTTTAAGGGAGACAAGTAGGAGGAACTTGATTTTAAAGAAGTCAAGTGGCAGATTAATTTTAATGCTTATACCCCACCAGGATTGAATAGTAGCATTAATTACAAAGTGGTTTTAAATCACCAATTCAACTTAAAAAAATTAAGTCAGTGTGTTCTAAGTTGTGTTTATTATTGATTGGATGCACTATGTCAAGTGATTTTAATTGAGAGTATTTAAATAGATTTAGTTTTACTGACATTAAGTTCTGATGAAAACCATTTTGGTCAAAAGTGCTAAACATTTGCTTATTAAAGTAACTTGTATCCAGTCTTCAGTAGTGGTTTGTTATTTTCTGTATTAATGCTATGGATTCTTGACTGGAGAAACGATTTCTGATCCCAAATGTCAAATTCTGTCATTCATGTAGAACAATGAGCATTCTTCTTATAATAGACCAGGCACTCTGGAGAATCACAATTGTATTAGCTCAGAAGGTGCATAACTCCTACATGCATTTCCTGGACTGCACCAGAAAGGATAGTAATAAGGTGGAAACAGTTCTCGACATTAATTCTAATTGTCACTCAATGACTGAAGTAGGACAGTGGGACTAGTCTGCCCCAGGTGCTGGCAGTCACTTGGGTAACTGTCTTGGCTACCCAGGGCTCAGTTTCTCAGAAGGCATGATCGGCATATGAAAATAGTGTGATAGTGAAGTGCTGGCATTAAAAGAGGAATACTGATACTGTAGTTTTGATTATGACTGCATTGTGTATGATACCGTAACTGTAACAAGCCATGTGCTACTTTTATAGCAAGTGGTTTGCCACAGTTTCAGTGCAGAAGTGTTTTGGTCATCACATTTCACAGGATGTTTTTGTGTGTGCTCCTTAACTTAGAGTTTAGAGGATGTCAGATTGGGAAATGCACAGGGCAACAGATATCCTAGGTATAACACTGGACTGCAATAATCTGTACAAGGAAACTTGTTATTGCAGTCATATGCCTCATACTTTGCTAATTCAGCTGGGCAGTATGCATGTTCTGCTTTGCAAAATAAAGGCTTTGAGCTGATGATCATATACACACACATGGCGGTAAACAAAACAATACACAGACATGCATGCACATGGCATCACAGACAGAGACACACAGGCATAGACACATACACAGCTTCTTGAACAGTCTAACATTCTGTCTCTTTAGTACATCATGCTGACAGAGCTCCATCCACTTATAGTTGATGGATAACTGTGTACTAAGTTCAGCAGGGTAAATCAGACTTTTTCCATCCCTATGTGTTCCCAGGCAGGCTATAAGGTATAATTCTGCCAACATGTTCTGAGCTTACCAAAGAGCATTGCCTCAGTGTTCTATGACTGGTGTATCTCCTTTTGGAGTTGTTCAGGGCAATCCTCACAAAGTTCCCAGGCAAAATCAGCTGACTTAGGAACAGTGCCTTACTTCAGAAATCAGATTATTTGTGATATGACAGAGGCTCTTGAAGTTTCAGAGAAAGAATTAAGACACATAAATGAGACAGACAGCAAATGAATTGATAAATAAGCATATGCAGCATACTAGAGTTATTCAAATAATTGAAACCAAGGCAGTTGGCATTGATTTTCAGTAATTTCAACTGCAGGATCTAATTCTGCCATGCAAATATCTCAAGTTGAATGCAGTCCAGGCCTACTGCATTTGAGCTTGGAACATTAAGGAAAATACAAAGAATTCTTCTCAATGAATAGTTTATACAGACTCAGAGATACAATAGCAACAATTACCACATACCTCAGTGTTACTTTTATGGCATTAATAAAAAAATATATATTGTATTTGATAGATTTAATTATAGAACTTTCAAGAATCTTTCAGGTTCTTCTAACTATCCCTTTTTCTAAGCATATGAAGAAGAGAAGAATAACACTGAAAAGAGATGATGTTATTATATACTCTGATTTTCATTCAGAAATATTAAGGGCTAAGAAAGCCTTTAATTATTTATGTATAACCTTGTGGGTGAATAATATAAGATGTATAAATGTGCTTCTAACTGTTCTGAGAGTCTATATGAAAGTAGGACTCGAACTCATGACCCCCTTCAAGATTCTATCACTGAGTTGTTTGCACTGTGAGGTTTGCCATAATGTAAAGATCCAGCACATCAAAAAACTTCACCTCATCATGCTTTGCAAATCTGAATGAAGATCAGCCATCTGCAGGGTGTATGTGATTTAGAAAACATAGCTACATGACATGGCTAGTCCAGATTATGTGATTGGCTATGCTATATAAATGATTAATGAAGCACTGTGCAAGATAATGAGGCAAAACAAGATGGTGGAGCAATTCAGAAACACTTAAATATTATGCTGCAATATTGTGCTTGCCTTATATTTGAACTTTAGGGATTGACAAAGTCATTGTAAATGTATATCTACAGAAAGCTCACATTGCAGCTGCTTTGCCCAACATTGCAAAGCTTTGTGCTGGACCAAAACAAAACATAAAATACGTATATAAAGTATATGTAAATATTTATATAGATAGATACATACACACATGTTTTTTCACTTCCATATAGATAACATATTTTAATTTTTTAATTATATTCACATTATAGTGCAGGTCCACTGATCACAATCTGATGATTTAAGGACTGATGTGGATTGGTATGTCATGTTACTTGACTGTATCCACTCTCTCCTATGTCTCATATAATTCTACATTCAACTGTTGTCAAGCCACCTTCACCATTGTGTTTTACAGCCCTGCTTTGGATGATAGCTCGGTTGTAGTCTTCTGTCCATCTTTGTGGTTTCTCTTGCTATAGCGAAATGTGTAGTCTACCCTTAATTATCCCTTACATTTTTACTTTGATAGAAAATTTCTCAGCATTCATATTGCTGTATATTACATTGTCAATGCAGTTTCCCATCTGCCCATGCATATACATGATGACTACCAGAGAGCCTTGTGCCCATTCATTGTTCACTCCACTGCTTGTACTTTAATCTGGCTGCAAGATACTCTAAAAAGATCTGAATGTGGGTCTGAACTGCGGCTACAAGAAGCTGCTCATCATGCACAGTGTCCTGTCCACATACTTAAGTAAAAAAGTATTGAGGCACATTGTGTATTCAATTTAAATAGTGCTGTCTCAGCCACAATCATAAAAGTGGCATTTCTGAATCCTTGAAAAGGATGTTCAATGTGTGTGTTTATTTTTTTTGCTTTTTTATTTATTTGTTTGCTTGTTTAAATCTTTAAGGTATTTCCTGCTTTAGCTATGCTATTTTTAGTTATGCCCATCACACAGCAAGTAGGTATGGAAACTTTCAATTTGATTTAAATAATAAAAAAGTCAAATGGTATATGCATCAATGTGTCTCCTATTTGTATTAACTGCATGCAATCTCACTTTAAGCAAAAAACAAATACTGTGATTTTTAAGAAAAGATATGAACAAATAATGTTGATTCAATAATACTATGTAAATAAGTGATTTGATTGTATGGCATTTTATCTGAGGAAGTCTATGTAAGAAGAAGAAAATGCTGTGGTTAAATTTCAACGCGTTTATGTTTTAAACTGCATGTGGATTTTGTTCCAAATAAAGTGGATTTTAATACAGTTGGTCTCGGATGGTAACTGGATTCCTTACTTTGCTTTTTGCACCTTGGTGTATGCTTTTGATTCAATAAGAACAGCTATAAGATCAATTTCTTGCAATACAGAATATGAATGGGTGGAAAAACAGATAATGTGCTGAGTATTTTCAAGGCAATCAGCTGATATATTAATGAGATAAAGCTGATATAATTAGTTCATATAGAAAAGTGCATAAAAGTTAAAATGGTGATGTTCTTTTTTCTGCATTCAGTAATAACATACTCCAGGTTGGTGTTGCTTCATTATATACCCATTTGAAAGATACAATAAAGGGGCTCCAATATTTAAATTCCACATCCATTCTCTAGGACAGAATTTGAAATGATGTATTATCTCACAAAGACAGATCAGGTTCTTCTGCTTTGTAGCTTGTGAAGCATGGATAGCTGTTGAAAAATTTTATGAACAAAGATTTGGTGACTCATATTTGGAAAGAAACTATTCAAACCAATGTAATTTCTCATATATTGAACAGGCATAAATGGAGAATAGAAAACAATGCATTTCAGAGGAGAAGAACAGATTGTATCAGAATGAAACAAAATGCATGTATCTGTGTTTAAACACCCAACTTTTCACATTGTTATTGTACATTGATGGCCATGCCAAATTTATGCCACAGAAGAAAATATGCTAACAGTGTGTGAATGCACAGATATCAAGAAAATTTGACAATACTATTTAAGACCATTTCCTGTAAAGAGAAATGATATTACACATCACTGATTTGGGGATTGAAACTCATCATACACTGTACTCCTAACTGCTTGAGTTTCATTGAGGCATGGAATATCTCAGATGCACAAATCATGTCACACTTGTATGCAATGTTATTCCCACAGGACAATTACATTTTTCAGCATTTTACAAGGTAAACTGTCATGGATTTGAACACCTGCATACTATATTTTATTCACTGACATATTAGCAAGTAATGCCACAGACGTTATGTTAAACTCACACAGACATTTCCATGAGATGTTAGACCAACCTTGTTCACACCACATAACAATCATGGTGTCATAATCCTTCCCCTACTGCATTGTCAATGTGCATATCAAGTTGCTACTATTCAGATATTTGGAAGTTGTGACAATGCAACTACTAATGTCAGCTTATATCATTATAGCCCAGTGTCACACACCTACACATACTGAGTTGTGCAAAATAAGCTGAAACCTTAGCATGTTCAAATTATTTTCCTCAGGATGCGCTAAACCTTGAGGTGCATCATTTATATATGCCTACCTAAGGATACCTATATTACCCCAATAATGGTCATACAAAGTACATCACATATAGATACTTTTTTGTAGGAGTAGCACCCCTTCTTGCCAAAGTATGTGTTGTGAAACTGTAGCATGAAGTTATTGATTTAAACATCAGCCATGATTGTGCTGGGGGTGTGTAATACTGACAAACTGAGTATTACTGAACAATATACAAAAGAAGAGAATCAGAACCCACAATAATAACTAATTACACAGTAATGACAATGTGAAAGTGACATAAATATGCTAATCATTTTAGCCAGTACACATTATACTTACTTATCACAAAGTATAGACTACATGCCAGATGGCTACAATCTATACCTCATTGGTTTTGAACCCCTGCCTACTTAACTCATGTTCTCTTGACTTGTGTGCTAGTTAATGATGCCACAGAAGAAGTTATAAAACAGTTGCCAGAATGAACACACTTGAAGGGACACCAGCAACAGCATGTGAGAATGAATATGTCAATGGTTAAAATAATTTACATTATTTAGGTTATCAAAACTCACAAGCTGTGAAGTTTTTATAATCAAGTAGAAGTTATTACATCACATCTGCTCACTAAGACATTATGACACATCACCAACGGCATTTCTTACTGATACAACATTTACTTCATTGGATTTGAAAAGCTATCTGTCTAACTTGCATTCTCTTAACTTGTGCACTACCTACTAATACCAAAGAAAGTCTCCTGACTTGTGTACTAGGTTTCTGATGCCACAGTAAGTTAAACAACAGTTGTCAGAAAGCACACATTGGAAGGGAGTGTTATGATTTTGTGGAAGACTGCTAAATGAGCAATGTTAAACAAACACCAGTAATCATTGGAATGCTACCCATTATATACCTGACTGTCAACTGGAACATCACATCATGAATATACTGAGCCATGGGAGATTTAACAGATAAAATACTAAGTATGCACTCCTACATATATCACTATTGCTTTTTTTTACCCATTGAGGCTAAGCTCATCCATGCAAGGGTCACCAGACCCACACTGCCTAAGGCATTTCTTAAGTTTTTGTATAGAATGTGAACTGTCAGTTATCATTTCTTAAGTATGAATAGTGAAGCTGATCTCTGCTAACTGTTGCACAATGCTATACATACAAAGCGTGACTTGTCTTTGGTTTAAAACTCATTGTTCTTGCTTGTGATTTTCTACATAGTTATGTAAGATGGAATGTTGAGGTAGGGAATAATATATAAATCTATGGATCCCCTTTAGAAGCTCTAAGTTTCAAAACGTCAAACTTCAAAAGGCAGAGACCATAAGATCAACGTTTTGAATGGAGATCACAGTACAGCATGGAAGGGGATAGTTACCATTTTTCTCACTATAGTGTGATCTCAGAGTTGGTATTTTTAATTAACAGGGGGTGTGGGGGGTGCAGGGGTCTTGCCTCCCTGCAAAAACATAAAAAATAGTTTTGTTTTTTTATTTTTTTTTTTATTAGGTTCTCAACTAAAAAGAACTTTGATCTTATGGTCTCGGCCATTTGAAGTTCAAAGTTTTGAAACTTAGAACTTCTGAAGTAGATCCAAATATATATATATATATATATATATATATATATATATATATATATAGACACACTTGTTTATGTGTGTATGTGTATAAATAGATGTATGTGTGTTTGTGTGTGTGTGTGTGTGTGTGTGTGTGTGTGTGTGTGTGTGTGTGTGTGTGTGTGTGTGTGTGTGTCTGTGTATGTCAGTGTAAGACTGATACAAGGGCCAGAGTATTGCAATGGAAACTATGCATGACTAAGTGATATGCTACATATCAATGCAATTGTATTTGAAACCACAGGAAGACTTATTATGCATGTGTCTGATAAGCCATAATTCAAGGGAATATTGAAATGGACTGAGCAGGATGAAGATAAGTGATGAGGACATATATAATAAAATGGAGTATACTCTATGACTCATGCAGTTATAGTTTCAGTATCAGTACATTGACAAGGATTGGAAGGATGCCTGCCTATGTGGTGTCATTGGTGAGACATAAATGTATAACATTTGCAGAATGATATGAAGGAAAACATGCCATGCATTTCAATATTTTATTTTATCTTAATATCAATCTGCAAATGTTATCAGTATACCTGTTAAATAGGAAATGCTTGTACAATGATGTGAAACATGTGACAATACATCCCACTCTCAGTGTATTAGATGCCTGGGATGGACTTTTTATATTCTTCATCTGCTGAGCCATGAAAGTAGGTACACAGAACAGAATCACCTTACATTATTTTTATTTCTGTCACATTTGCTTACTAATGTGCAATGGTCCAAGGTTCTGGTGGGCAAATGATTACTGCATAGGAATTTTCTTTACTTTTGTCATAGGACAACAACTAGCAGTAGGCTCTGTTCAGCAATGACCAGTGAAGCTGCTCAGTCCCAGTTGTCATGCAATGGATTTATACAGAAACAGCTATTTTTGTTTATAAACCATTTCTGAACCAGATTAAAGATTGGAAATGGGATGATAGGACAGAGGTGAAAATGGGAAGGAATTTCACTAGGTCAGCAATTCAGGAATGATCAGAATGGGAAGGGATAACAGTACCATGCTTTCAACTTCTTCTCAAAATAATTAGAGTAGGATGGGCAATTGTACCAGATCATAGGTTCATAGGTTCATAGGTGTGTACTAGGCTAATGGCCCTGGGGCCATTGCACGCCTAGCCATAGGATTACTTTGGTATGGTGCCACCAGACCTTAGTTCTCAGTGCCTCTGTCAAGTAGATCCACTGGAGTTATCCCTGGGGTGAATTTTCTATTTCCCCCAAAGCAGAAATCTCCTCTATGTAGGCAATATGAGACAAAGAATAGTTGGAGTTTTTTGAGTCTGTCCATAAAGGACAAGAGTTTAAGGCCTAGGGTCCTCTTTGTGAGGTACTTTTGCAGCCTCTCCAGTTGTTGCAGATGTCTAGTGAGAGTATGTGGCAAATGGGGCAGTGTACTCAATTACTGGCCTAATGAGAGAAGAATAGAGGGAGGCAATAACCTCTTTCTTCCTGGATGCGAAACCCTTAGTAATGAGATGTGCCACATAGAAGGACTTTCTGACCACAGTGGCACTGTGGTGATCAAAAGAGAGGTTGCTGTCAACCTGTGTTCCCAGATCTCTAATAACGTCTTTTCTGTTCAGTGGACTACCATCGGTGTGGTAATTCATGGGAAATGGGTTTTTCCCAAAGGGGATGGACTTCAGAGAGGTAGATACCAAACAGGAGAAGATCTGGGACCGAACTCTGTGGGACTCCACTTGTGACTAGTTGGCAGTCTGACTTGGAGTCAGCTGCTTTCACACTCTGGTTCTATTTGTGAGCCAGTTTGCAACCCACCTAGTGATATATGGGCTGATGCCTAGCTTAGTGAGTTTTTCTATGATTCCTGAGTGGGGAATGGTATCAAAGGCCTTGGCCAGATCAAGGTAGGCTGTATGAACCACCTTGCCTTCATCCACAACTCTGGTGACTGACTCAAAGAAGTCGACCAAGTTGAGCAGGCATGATCTATCCTTCACAAAACCAAACTGTGTGGGATCCAGAGTTTGGAGATTCCCTATATCCTTGTTTATTAGGTCCATAATGACACATTCCATAGCTTTGCATATCAGACTCGTCAGGCTAATACAGCAATAGTTCCCAGGGTCTGTAGTCACTCCTCCTTTGTGGAGAGGTATGACTGTAGCAGTGTGCCATTCTGTAGGGACAAAGCCTGAAGTGAGACTGTGATTGAACAGAGCACACAGGTGAGGTGCCAGTTCACTCTGTAGCTCATGTAGAACACAGCCAAGGATATTGTCAGGTCCTATAGAATCTGTATTCTTGGCCTTGAACAGTGCTGTTTTAACCTGTGCAGCAGTAATACTGGGTGCTTGGCAATGTACTGGTATTGTGTTTGGTCCTTTGGGGGGAGAGGGGTAAAGTTGGCACTGAATCTGTCAGCCAGTAAATTGGCAATATCTGTTGGCTCGCTATAGGAGATACCATTGCACAGTAGCTCAGAGCAAATCTAGGTATTCCCATGGAGATTCTTTACATAACTATAGAAGTCATTGTGGTTGTCATTACTATCTGCTGCAATTCTGTTTTCATAGCTAGCTTTAGAGGATTTGATGAGGGATGTCAACTTTTTGTTGAGGCTGATAAGGGAGTTTTTCCAGTCTTGGGACTTCACCTTATTCCGCTTCAGTTTCCTCCTTCTGTTACAGAGTTTGTTTATGGCAGGGGACCACCAGATTGGCTTCCTTTTTATGGAGGAGAGTGTCTTGGATTTATTGGATATGTTGAGATGCATGCATTTGTGTATATGTTCATATGGTGCATTGGTGTATGATTTGGTGGTCATGCAACTATTCTTCTTTTGCATGGGTGACATGAAGTTAGCCACCTCTGTTTATAGGAGCCCAAAGTTAGCTTTGGAGAAGTTTTTCATGGTGTTTACCTTTGTGGGGGGGGGGGGGGGATTTCCAAGGTGATTAGTTTGTGGTCAGATCTAACCAGGGCGGAGTTTACTATTGGTGTAGAGCAATGGTTGTCCATGTTAGTAATGACCAGGTCAAGGATGTTGATACCTCCAGTTTCTGTGTGAATCACAAACATAACTGAATTTGAGATGTATGTGTGTGACTTTTGTTTTTTGTGGGACAGGTGCACTTTTTTACTATTTTCCTTTGAGAGGGAAATCTTGGGAAAGAAAGTTACAAAAGCAAGAGGTAGGTAAGAGTGGGATGCTAGGGAGCAGAAAAGACAGGCATGACAGGGTGCAAGGTAGCACACTGTGGGAGTGGGAACACTTTATTGAAGGACACACCAGACAAAGACAGGGCAAACAATGGTAAAGGGTGGATTATATCACATGACAGGATTGGTTAAGGACACAAAGTGGGGGGTACACTGAGTACAGTGATAGGATAGGGTGTCCAGAGATGCATACTCTGCCAGCTTCAGCACAGTGGGAAATCCCTCCTCAACATGGGAGCTGTCAACATTGGGTCCTGCCTCAGTAAGTGCAGGCAGTGTTGTGTGGAGAGGGCCCCTCAACTAATCACTGGAACATGTTTTTCATATGGTTGATGTGGGCATCAAACATCTTGTCCATAATCTCACCCATTAGCTCTGCCAGCTCTTGATGGGAGACATAATTTCCAGCCTTAACTGGCACATGTCTGGGTGGTTTCTAATATGCCATCATCTGGGGTAAAGTGACCTGATGCAAGTGGTACAAATAGTGAAGGGGTCATTGAGGCAACTCTGGCAAGATGTGACCAAGATGTGATGGGTGTCTTTTGTGGTAGTGGATGTGCTGCCACTTGTGGGTGGATAACAAGCCATGCTGGAGTGATCAGTCCAACAGAAATAGAGGGGAAAATGACAGAAGAGGGTAGAGGAAGAGGCATAAGAAAAGAAGTGAAAATGGAGATCCCATGTTTTTTTCCTAAGCAGACATTACAGTGAAGTAGACTAATAAGCACAACATAGGGCATATGCATTTATTACCAAATCTTAACTGTTTATGTTATCTACCACTGTATTACGCTAAGTAGCATGCTATAAGATATTTAGATCACTGAAAGAAGAGCAGCATGCATTCATGGGATTTCCCAACATAACACTTCCTACTGCACATAACAGTTAACATGATAAGCCGATTCTCCAACTAGAGATGTGATGGCATTCTGAACCTACAGTCTTCACCCTTGCACAGTGGTACTGCTTACTGTATAAAATGACACTGATGGTTAATTTTGTTTTGTTGTGTCACTGTCATATAATGGGTAAAATGCTGACAATCTAACAAATTATACCAAATATTAGACAAAGAGGTTGGTGAAAAAGACATACAGAAATGATTCCATGTCATTCATAATTCTTAGCTGTTAATTATCAAACACAGTCAAGGACAAATAAAATGTTTTCATCATAGGACAGTTATACTTCTACTAGATTCAGTACTATAACATTTAGAAATAGCCCTTGAGAACATCAAAGACTTATTTTTATGTGGCAGTGAGGATTGAATCTAAAAGCATCATAGTAGCTTCAGAGCCCATAGACTTATCATGCTGAGACACTTTTCAAGCTATGCCAATGGTGGTATGGAGAATCAACAAACCCCTTTCACACACTTAACAATTCCAGTGTGGGCTGCCAGTAATGGCATATGCTGCCATGCTGTACAAATGTACTTTACCTGTATTTTAATTATTACCTGTTTCTACTGAAACAGGCACTCTCTCAGACACCCCAACTGCACCCTAGGCATCAAATTATTATTTTTTATCAATTCGGGAGCTGCAGAGAAACATAAATCTTATTAAATATCTATATAATGTTGTGTATTCCAGGGAGTAATGATGGGTAAATGATGTCATACCTACATCACAGAAGTGCTGATAGTTTTTGAAGCTCTTTCTCCCATTGGCTTAGAAGTTCAGGGTTTCTGTGATTTAATTCTCTATAGTGGATATGACACTGTTCCACCATGCATGGGATACCAGTTGCACAGATTATATTCTTGGCCAGACTATTCCAGGCATCAAACTTGTACTGTGATCTGGTATACCCCCAGCCCTCCACCCACCTCACAGGAGCTGGTGGCTGTAATGCTATGGAGGAGATACAGTAAGATCTTTGTCACCTCCTCACACCACTTGTGTGCTCTAAAAGGAGCTCTACCTTCCTATTTACCAGCTGTAGGTCTCTCCATTCAAGATATCAGGAAAAACGGCACTGAAATGGCATCCAAAGCAAGTCTCACTATTCACATCCTTCATTCAGTGATATGAACCATTGAGAATCACATTTGCTTGTCGGATGGCAAAATAAATATAATATATGTACTGTGCTGTTAACAGTGACACTTTAACTTACTCCCTTCAATGGAGATCTGGAAGTTCCAATGGGCAGAGCCTAAGCTTTTTTGATAGAATCAGATTATATCCTCTCATTTCACACTCATGTTCATATCACTAGAACTACAGGGGTTACTAAAGAAGTGTAAATGGCAAACCCTTCGGCAAAAACTATTTTTATAATGGTGGTATTCTTAGTGTTCTTGATTTAAAAATGGATTTTATAAATCACAGTAAACATATTATTACATTAGTAATATTTTGTAAACAACTTACAATAGCTCAGAAACCACCCAAGTTATACATATACTGTTACTAGCATTTTGTTCAACCAGTTGAGAGCTTTCATATGAGGCTAAGCAGTTCTGCCTGTGCTACTTGGTTGTCAAGATATTTAGAAAAGCATGAATTTATGGCAATATAAATAATTATTATATGAATAACAATTAATATCATTTTACGTGCACTAGACAGAGGTCAAATATCAAAGAAATTGTGTTTGCCATTGTGTAAGATTTAAGATGAAACATTTTAATACTTCATAGATAGCATGGTTTAAAATTATTAATGCAAATATGAACAGGCAATATTTGACATCTAGATGTAACTGCAAAAGCACCTACAGGCATCACCCGGTTGTAATATGTTAAGATATAAAATGTGGTGGCCTTCCTTTCATCTGTTTGCTGCTGAGATTACATGCTCAGCAGTGTCTCCAGATTAATATGGATAATCATGGACTATCAATTGAATTTACCTTGAGAGCTATAACTTCTAGAGCATACAGACATGGCCAGTTTGGGAAAATAGGTAGATGTGGATATTATAACAACCAGCCTTCACACTGTAACGTGATTAGTTATCACAACCACCCTTCACACTGCCACCCCTAACTGCTTCACTCTTGGTTCCTTGACCTCTGTATTAGCTAAATAGGCACAAAAAAGACTAAAAATCAAAAACAATCCACAAAAAGTTGAAACATGATGAAAATCACATGATAAAGCACATTATTAAAACTTAATGGCTTAACGTTTTAAGCTTTTTTGTTTTAAAAACATTGCAAACTCTTCCCCAATATTCAAGCCGGGTGTAAGGCAAGCATTCAGCTTCAGCTAGAATTGTGATGCCTGTAACTAACAGCTTGGATTCACCTGTTATTAAAAATATTATTACTAATAATTGGGGGATTTTTAGAGGGTGCCCTGAAATAACTAAGATTATAGGAGGTAAGCCATTATTTACACAAAAGAGGGCCAAGTGATGTATATTTTTTTTTCCAGGAGAAATTAAATCAACCAAGAGAAGTCCTGGAGAGAAGGGGAATGGTTAAGTGCTACAACTGCAACATGTGCCAATACTTGTATGCAGAGTCTGAAGAGTTAATGTTAGATAGTAATGCAATTAACATTAACGGATTGTACACCTGCAAATCCAAAAATGTGATATATTTAGTTTTTTGTGTGTCGTGTAAATCATATTATGTAGGAAGAACAACACAAGAATTAAATAGATGGATTTATGAACACAAATATGTGATGCAGAGTGCTAATGAAAAAAATGCATAAGTACGCATTACAAAAGTGGTACCTGTAATGTGGAGTTTAGTTTACAGTTCTTGTGTTGGAAGCCTTGCTTAATGTTCAGAATATATTTAATGTAGAGGATGAGTTAGGGTGGCTAGAATACTGTTATTAAGTGAAGTTGAATGCTTGCTTTCCACCCAGCTTGAATAATAGGGGAGAGTTTGAGTTGTTTTTTAAAACGAAAAGGCTTAAAATTTTAAGCCATTAAGTTTTAATCATGTGCTTTATTGTGTGATTTTACGTGTGTATTTAATAATGTTCTTTGGTACTAATGCCTCAGTCTGAAGAAGTCTCTGATGTTGACTTAGAGAGATGAAAGCACTTACTCTTGAGGTTCTTAATAAAGCAGTGTGTGTTTCTTCCATCATTTTGACTTTTTGTGGATTAGCTAAATACACAACAGAATGACTTTTATGAAACTTGTAAGGTGTGAAACGTTTACAGAGTTTTTACCAACAGTAAAGAAAATGTAGACTGAAGAGTGTTCAAAACACTTAAATTTATGAAGGGATACAAATCCTGCACATAACTTACTGCAAGATTATATATCACAAGTGGAGTACAATGAGGCATACATGGTGCTAGAGTACAAATAATCATGCTAACCTGTGTTGATAATATTTTCTGTGTTGCCCCTCAAATTTAAACGTATTTGCGCAACAGTTCCCAAATTATTAGGGTGACTGAAATATTTCTCCTCAGTTTTTGTCATAAGAGGATAAAAGTAATTTATCCTAATCACCTATATTTGTCAATGATGGCTTTTGCCAGGCATCGTGCACTGTTTGAGCAGCATAAACAATTTTTATTGTGATATGCCATTCCTTATAGTGTTGTGTATATTGTCAGTATTGTTTTTATTGTCACCAAGTGGAGCATTACCTACATGTCACATATCCTTCAAAAGACAAGAGTCAGTAACACATATTAACACATATTCAAATTACCGCAGCCATAGAAAGCAATAAAAAATGCTTTCACATAAGAAGATTCAAGCCCCTGCATAACTCAGTCACAATCTAACAAACAGAGCATTCCACACATATGCCACTGAAGCTATCAGATGAAATGTATGAAAACACATTTATTGAAATGCAGTGCAGTTAAAGACTGGAGACTATATTGTGCAACATGATCCCACCCTATGTTTATTAGAGCTGTGCATGCAGTACACTGAAATGAAAACATCACATCAGTAAAACAATGTGTGCCACAGAAGCTGTTACAAAGAACATACCCATCATATATAACTTTAATGTTTTTTTTTTCTTTTGTTTGTTTTGTTTTTTTTTTTTAAGTCATGTACCAATACTAAGCTCAGTCTTGGGACATCTGTAGGAAATTTCCTCATTTTTCCCATAGGACAAGCACTAACAATATGCTCTGTTAAACAATGACCAGTGATACTGCCCAATACCAAGCTTCATACAATGGATAATAGCAAAAAAAAAAAAAAAAAAAAGACAATTTGGTTTATAAGCCATTGGTGCCTATTCATGCATTGTGTTTATGTATTTTTTGATGAGATTAGAGGCAAGAGATAGGAGGATAGGGCAGAAACAAAAAGGAGAAGGAACCAGATGGTTCCACAGGACATGGAATGGCATATTAATAACATTGCAGTCATGTAGTATTATACCTCCAATCCCACTTACATGTATGGAACACAGCAAACATCAATCCCTGCATTTCCTGCTGAGATTTATTTGCTCAATACTAACTATAAATACTTATAGTTTGGGCTAGCATGACCATTGCTGACAAGCTGTGATATATAGATTGTGGAACAGCCACATCACAAAGATTATTGAACAAATGGTCAGTATGCTGACAACTCTACTGACTCCTTACATACACCTACAAATTGAACATTCACAAGGTTCTTCAAATTTAACAATATACTTTCTTTCAACATCATTTGCTGCTATTATTTAAACTTTACTAGGAGCACTGCAAACCCCTTCAATGCATGAGTTTTAGGAATAAGGCACTTCAAAAACTAATTTAAGTAGCTGTATCCTAACGAGGTACTCCTGAAAGGTATGAGCCCGAGTGTCTGTGAATACCTTCTATGGGATCTTTTCTACATGTGCTCAGGCATGTGCATAACCTCATGAAGGACTCTATGCAAAGTTTACCTGGTTTGCTAATCTTGCAACTGGTGAGATTCAGAAGCACGAATGAATTGAGAATAAATTCATGCACATCATAGTGAGAGGGGGGAGATCTACACAATATAAGCAAGATGTTGAGCATGAATCATTATTCCACTATGGAAAATTAATCTCATTCATGTTTATTACAAACATACTGAACTCTCAGCTTTGTTCTTACAATACAGGATGATCATCTGACTTGGACTGCCTAGATCTCATGCTCAGTGTGGCCAACCTAAGCATGGGTAATCACAGTGTATTGTTTTTGTATGAAATCTCCTTAGTTATAGAATATTCATGTAGTACATGTTGATCCCCCACCTGTGCAAACGATGATAAATGTGCCCTGCTCTTATGATGTTTTGACCTGGGCTGCCTGTGACTAAATACATAGATTTGCCAGCACATGCATGCATACGCAAAGTCTGGTGTGTTTGTTTGCATCACTTTTACTATCTGTATCTGCCTACCTCTTATATATATATATATGTATGCAGTAAAGAAATGTGCAATGCATTGCCTATTAGCTGTTATCATGTTGTATGTTATACTTTCGTTAGAAATGTATGCATCTGTATAGCTGTTTATTGTACCCTCCTCTGTCTTGCATGGTCATCCCCTGCTTCTGGATTCTTTTATGACTCCTTGTCTGTCTCAGCTGATGCCACCTTTGGTGCCAGGAACTGCATTCCCTGGCTACTGTCAGCTGGTTGCCCACATAAGCTTCAGAGTTACTATCCTTCAGGAAATGCATGTTATTGGAATACTTGTTAGCTTGGCAAATTTCTTAGAAATAAGCACAATATTTGAAGCCTGTCCCTGATTTTGTGCTTTTCTTCTGTCATTATCTTCTGACTCCTGTCTCTCATTCATAAAGCCATGAATGGCATAAAAGCAGTAAATACACTGTTCTGAATGAACAATCATGATCAGCTACAAAGTCTGACATCATGGTGACTCATCAGACCTTGTTCCACTCAGAACTGCACAGATGCCTAATGGCCAAATGCCATATCCTCTGGTGATATCATGCCTCTCTGCAGCTCTGGATAGAATGGGCACACTTAGCCTAAAAAACACTGACATTAGAATATTGGAAGGGGGTTGTACTAATTAATTTAATATAAACCTCACCGACTATCACCCTATAGCCATCCTGCCTCCACTAACTAAAATACGTGAGAAATGTATAAACCACCAACTTATGCCATACATGCTTAACAAACAACTTCTCTCTCCTACCCAACATGGATTTCGGCCTTCTCATAGCACAACCACTGCACTACTCTCTTTCACAAACCTCATGAACCAAAACAAACACACAGGCAATCTAACTTCTGCCATATTCTTGGACCTATCAATTGGCTTTGATATGGTCAACTATCTTAAACTAGTACAAGCCCTTAGTGACCTTGGCCTTAGTAACCAAGCATTAGGTTGGTTTCAGAAATATCTACAAGCAGTTAGGTAGGACAACAACTTATCCATACTGCTACCCATCACAACAGGAGTCCTACAAGGTTCCATTATAGGTCCCCTCCTATTCTCCATTTTCACCAATAACCTCCACAGCATCTGTCAAGATGCAATAGTTATACAATATGCTGATGACTCAACACTTGTCTGTTCAGCCAATGATCCTCAGAAACCACTCTCTATTACCCAAAAAGCCTTCCATACCACCGAAAACTGGTTTCTTAACATAAACCTAATACTAAATCCCCCCAAAAAACAAACTGTTGCTATTTACACCTAACAAATCTACCACAATACCCAGCCCATTTAATATTGTGCCCAGGGATGGGATTGTCATCTCCCCTGACACTAACACTAAATTGCTAGTAATTAAATTGATAATAACCTCAAATTTGATCAGCATATAAATCAAACCATTAAAATATAAATATCCACAAAAAACTGGGCAGTCGATATAAAATAAACCATTTCTAACACAAGCTTGTAGGATAACAATTGCTCAAACTCACATCCTTTCCACACTGCTTTATGCCTCATCCATTCTCACCAACTTACCCAAAACCAAAATTGCCAAACTCAACACCTGTTACAATCAAATTGCAAAATTTGCTACTGGTGCCCCCTACCGAGCCCACCACTGCCATTCCCTAAAACAACTTGGCTGGCATGAATTCCCTAATCTCCTAAACTATCATCAACTTTCCTTTGTCCACAAGCTCCTATTACTCCAAGACAAAACTCTAATTCTGGCCAGTCTACTAGAACTACATGCTAAAACTAGACAGCTCTAGTGACAAAAAATTAATCAAGGTCACCAAGACCAACAACACATAAGGGGACAAAAAATTAATCAAGGTCACCAAGACCAACAACACATCAGGGGACTCCCTCTTCCCTAACTACATAGGCAAAATTTGGAACACCCTACCTACTGCTATTACCTCAGCAGGCTCAAAGGTTACATTTAAAAACTCCTGAAAGAACACCTAAAGCACACATGGATATGCACATGTTCCCCACCTGGCTGAACCCCCCCACCTCCCACCCTCTGCGCTTACTCTTGCCCTCTGACTTCAGTTTCATCATCAAAAGAATGCAACTTCTCTAGCTTCCTTCCAGTTCCACCTGTAATTCTAACCCCTTAGTCAATAACCATATGTCACTGCAAGGACACTCTGTTATCTATCTGCTACACTTTTCCCTTTAAACCTCCACTCTTACTTTATACTTAAGGTACTTATGCCTCCTGCTTTGCTTACTTAACCTGTTATCCAATTTCCCATCTCTATCTCTTCTCCTGCTGCTATACTCCCTACTATGTCTAATCTTTGCTCTCTTTGTTGCTATATTCCCTACTGTGGCTAACTTGCTCACAAGTGAATTGTGTAAAGCATAAAATGCAACCCCTACTAACAATGTTCACCATTATGTAATGCCTCAACCTAAAACTGTAAAGATGTGTTCAGTCTATGTAAATATGTTAAATCGTAAGGGTCAGTGCTATGTTACTAGTCAATGTTAGGTTTGTATTATCTATGTAAATTTACATTATGCTTGAATGCTATGTTACTAGTCAATGTTAACTTTGGTGTTATCTATGTAAATTTGCATGCTTCTGTATACACCTTATATTTTGCTTAAAATTTAACTGTGGAGCTTTTCTCCCAGAGCCTCCCCTGAAAATGGACATGCATCCAGTTAGACTTTCCCGGTCAAAAAATATAAAATAAAATAAATAATAAAGTCAATAAGCATTTATTTATTTGAATTTTGAACTACAATTATACCAACAATGAAACATAACTTGATTTAAGCACTGCAGGAGACTGCTGTACTATTCAACATACATTTACATGGCTGCTGGGGGATCGACCCATTAAAAAAACAAAAAAGTGTGGAGACATTAGCTTTGGCAACTACATTTTTATTATTTGCAGTTAAAGATCTACAGTCATAGAATTCAGTAATTATGAGTGTCCAAATCTAACTACTAGATTGAGGGGAGTATTTTATTTCTTATAGCAGTACTCAGTGGGGCTATAGGTAACAGAGGGAAAGGTTTCAATTTAGGTCTCATGTTGTTGATGCAGGTCAGATATTGCAGGGATGGCACTACAGATATGAAAAAATTAACAACAAATGATTTACTAAATAGTTGTACAGATGCATAATTTGCTTAAGAAAGTATAACATTATCTATGCTGCCACTTTGCATGCATCCTTTTTAAACGTAGATGATAAAAGTTTTATATTATACAGACATATGATTTAATTCAAAATCATTTAAAAAACAATGTAAGCAAAACAGGAAGTAGCATATTTAAAAGACTGTTCTGAGTGGTAGGTTCTAGGCTACCATATGCATCTTTCTTTCTTTCCTTCTTGTTCCTTTCTTTTCTGTACAACATATTTTCTTAAACACAAAACTCTAACAGCACACTGCCACGTATCATTAACACAAGCAGCATGTATAACCTTTAAAAAGAATATTCTTCTTTGATGAATAAATGGCTGAATGGATTATACATACATTTCAGGCAAGAACTTGATGACATTTGAGAACTGTAAGGTGTTGCTGTGCTGATCCCTGGAGAAAAAAAGTGATGTGATTTCATTATATATAAATGTGAGCTTAAATAAGAACTCTGTAAAGATAATTTAACAAGAATCATAAACGATGTTATGTACATTACTTTTGTTATCATCTTCCCTTTGGGACAAACTCTTTTCAGGCTACAGAGCATCTGCCAACATACTTATAGAGCTTAATAAGGACTTTTAAAATGTATTCTGAATAAATAAAATTTATTTTAGCGAAAAGGGCTACAAGCCAAATATTATGGAAAAAAACAATAACAATAATAATTCATACTTTTAGCTAATGTTCATTTTTACAATTACCTATGAGAAGTTGTATTTTTATTTTTTGAATCCAAGGTTTAGAGAGAAAGGGGGACATTTATTTTTTTTTTCAGGTGTGTGTGTGTGTGTGTGTGTGTGTGTGTGTGTGTGTGTGTGTGTATGGGTCTACTACTAATGCCCGAAACGACGATTCCCCGACGGAAAACTCGCCGACGCCAGATGACCGACAGGTAAGTGTACCGACAGGGTGATTTGCCGACAGTGGAAAGACCGACAAGGGAATGTGCGATCGCGACGCGGTAAGTGTGCGATGGTGACGGAGTTAGGAGCGGTCAGGTAAGTGCTCGAGATTGTGGGATGTCGGGTTAGGCTGTGGGAAAGGTGAGTGTGTGTTCGTGTCGGAGGTATGGTTTGGGTAAGGTAAGTGTGTGCTAGTGAGGGACTGTAGTTTAGGGACGGGTTAAGTGAGTTAGGGTTAGGGTGCAGGTAGGTGAAGTGTGCGTTAGTGTCGGAGCTTGGGCTAGGGGTGGGTTAAGTGAGTTAGGGTTAGGGTGCAGGTAGGTGAAGTGTGCATTAGTGTCGGAGCTTGGGCTAGGGGTGGGTTAAGTGAGTTAGGGTTAGGGTGCAGGTAGGTGATGTGTGCGTTAGTGTCGGAGCTTGGGGTAGGGGTGGGTTAAGTGAGTTAGGGTTAGGGTGCAGGTAGGTGAAGTGTGTGATAGTGTCGGACCTTAGGGTTAGGGTTTGGGTCAGGGCTAGTGTGTATGCTATGTAGTGTCGTGTGTTGTTTACGTTCCGTGTGTCGGTGTAATGGTGTTCGGTGTTTTGCGTTGTCGGGTTTGTGTGATGTCGGTCATCTGGCGTCGGTGAGTTTTCCGTCGGGGAATCGTCGTGTCGGTAATTAGTAGTAGACCCGTGTGTGTGTATATATATATATATATATATATATATATATATATATATATATATATATATATATATATGTATATATTAATATTTGGGTCTACTTCACATGGCCGAAAGCTCAATATACTGAAATTCATTGGACTGGGTCCACAATCCTGAATATTCAAAACACTGAAAACTCATTTGACTGAATTTCAGAATACTGAAAGTTTACAATAATGAATTTCAAAATACAAAATTACAGTGTATATAGTACTTTAAGGTAAGTAAATGGTATATGCCCTTTCCCCATTCTAGTGTGATCCCAGACTTAGTATATATATATATATATATATATATATATATAGTTTGGGGGTGTGCGGAGGGTGTAACCTACCACATAGTTTGGTTTTATATCATCTGGTGTCTGTTAATAAGATAAATAAGTAGTTTTTAATTTTGGAAAGAGTTATTCGTTGGTGTTGTAAGTGTGCATTTATTTCATTTATAGTTTTCATTTGGTGAGACGAATTGTTGGTGATATTTGTGAGGCTTATTTGGTATTGTGAACGTAGGTTTTGTGAATGTTATTTGTAATTAAATGTTTGGTATTCATGGATCTGTGCATTTTCTGTTATGTTAAGCAATTTAGAGGTGAAGGGAAAGACACGTCATGTCTATGGCTTAATATTTTCTATTTTGAAATTCATTATTGTAAGATTTCAGTATTCTAAAATTCAGTCAAATGAATTTTAGTATTTTGAGCTTTCAGTTATGTGAAGTGGACCCATATATTTATACAAATGACTAATACTTTTGGATGCAGACTTTATATATACAAATGCTATTAAATATGTAGTTTTGTCTACACTGTTGTCAAGAAAAATCAAAATACGAGTGAAATATAAAATCCCACTGCTAATCATGTTTATTGATATTTAACAATTAATGTGGGAAACATTTAATAAGAAGCTGCATATTACTTTTAATGTTATTTATTCCTCAGTGAATGACCATTTTCTCATGCTGTCATTCTAAAATAATAAAGCATACAATATATAACAATTCCTGAGATATTGATATATAGAGCTACAAAATATATATATAAATATTGAAAGATCAATATATAACAGATGTTAAGAGAACTAGGGATGTAGAGCGTTGCCATTGCTGTATAAACTTCATCCGTCCTCCAGTTATTTTCTACTACTTCTGCATTCCCTTGCTCTCGGTTCTCAGTCAATATTGCTTCTCTACTTTGTTGCTCATTTCTTTCTTTCATCTTTCTTTCTTACACATGCTTACACTACAATTACCAAACTTTTCTTCACATGATCCTTTCTTTTTCCTGCACTGCTTTTTTATTCTTTCGCCTCCTTTGTATTTTCAGTTTTCAAGCATAAGGCGGGGAAATGTAATAAACTTTAACTTGCACTTATCATTTCAATTAAAACTATCATAGTTTTAATTGTTATGGTGTTTCATTATTCTGTTTTTAATTATCTTCCAAATGTAAATGCATACTTTAATTATAAATGTTTCATATTGCATTGTAACTGTAAAATCTTTTCTACGTAGGCCTCCTCTGGAATGAGGACTTTTAGGGAACATTTAGATTTACCTGGGAAATAAATGCAAATAAATAAATTTGAATTCAGTTCAGGGCTATGCGTGAGATGCAGCTTTCAACAGAGACAAGAAAGAGTACTTAATCCTGGATAGGAAGCCAGTCCAAACACACACACACACACACACACACACACACACACACACACACACACACACACACACACACACACACACACACACACACACACACACACACACACACACACACACACACACACACACACACACACACACACACTCACCTAAACTAGGGAATCACCATTGTACCACAGCCTTTATTTGAGATGTAGGAGAAAATGGTGCTTTCAACAACAACACATACAGACACAGAGACAACACAGAAGGCACCCCAGACATGAATTGAAATAGAGAAGTGATTGCTTTGAGGCAGCAATATTAACCACTGTACCACTGGTGGGAAATCCCATTTAATTTTCTTCATAGCGGCTAATGTGAACAATGGAAGATGTCACATTATTTTGTACCACTGAGACAGCTTGGAATAAGTTTTTTTTTCATATTTTTCTACCATGTATGAGTATGTTTAATCTTCTTAAAATGTGTTAATCTGTTAGTTAAGTTTTGCTTCCTTTGCTAAAATGTATAAAATTACATACTTTGTTTCCAGAGCCACTTCTGACCTACAGAATCTAATTTCACTATCGCTCCTATAGCACATTGATACTTTTTGTCATAGCCTTCCTGCTTCAGGGCTAAATCCAAACTTGAAATGTGACAACAAAGATTCAGAAGAGCTCATATAATGTTAATGCATTGTTTGCAGATAAAGTTTTTCTTGTGGTTCTCTTATGTGTTTTGAATTGTGTAAATTACTGCTTATTGCAAACTGTACAAATGCTTTTTCAGTTTCAGAAAATGCATGGCATGAGACTATAATGGCAATCTGTAATAAAACAAAGACATGCAAAGAAATATAAAGGAAATAAAACACTGCTAAAATAGCAAATTATCCCTGACTTAAAGGTATTATTTCCCTTATTTTTTTCTGATCTCACCATTGGTTTTATAGCTAATTTTTACCATTGCTAGTTGCACTGACAATCAGTGCTTCACTATGAAACGTGAGTAAAATGAAATGGGGGACTTCACTGACTGCACCTCCACACTTATTACCCATAAATTAATTGCATCTCCAGAAAAGGGGACAAACCCTGAATGCAATCAGCTTACACAGCTGATGTGGATTTCAGCCAAATATAGCTAGTAAAGTCCTTTCTCACTGCATATGTGGTAGCCTCCCTAAATAAATTTCCAGGTACTTTTTGATGGATTTTTTTGGGTATTGTATGAGACTTTGTAGAGTAAGACTTGTAGAAAATATGTTTATATGTTTACTTGATATGAGATGAACTATATCAGTCCTCATTTTACACATCAAACTATGTATGGAGGAACAATTAGCAAGCTACAGCCAATGCTGTTAAAACATGTTTTTATTTACATTTTCTCTGTGATGATACAGTAAACAATGCTTATACATTTTGGGGCATTTTCCTTTGTTTCTGCAACAACATAAAGTTAAGTGAAGTGGTACAAATTGTGCAACTGTCTGCTGTAAAGCAAGGGCAGAGTTTTTAAGGTAATGGCTTGATGTTAAGGTTATATTGATAATATTTCATTACTTACTTCATTGCAAGGCAAAAATAATCCCAAACAATAACACGTCTTGCAGCTATTTTTACTATAATTCACAAAAGCTTTTCTTAGTTATATGTATAAATTGAGCAGTATCTATAGGATTATGAGTGGGCCTCCGATGATAACCTGCTTATTATGTGTTTGAGACATGGACGCTATGAAATTCACTAGAGTGAAGCTTGAGAAGTGAATATTGGCATCAATGTGGAGAACACATAATATTCAGTTAGGATCAAGATCCAATCATAATTCTTTTTGTACTGCGTGGAGATTCCATGTACTACCAGTTACTGAAAAAAGCAAAGTGTTGTGCCAGCTATGAAAGTTAGTAAAGTAGTTGGGAAAGACTGCCAAACAGGCAGCAGGAGATGTCCTTGCATTTTTCCAGTGTAAGGAAAGCAGCTGGTTTCTAATTTTTGTGGCTGTTACTTTGTAGACAGTAGGCAGAAACAAAGTGAAAATAAAGCCATTCTGCTGTTGGTGTTTACTGACTGGCCCTGTCAGCTTTTAGTGGCTAGTGCAGGTATAACCCTTCAGATCTGAGTGCCTAGTATATCTATAACCCTAACAGCATGGAGCAGCATCAGTGTTAAGATTGTATCTCATGCTATAATACAGCAAAACCAGGGTGTCTTCTAACTGATATTGGAGTGTAATCATGGCACTCCAAATACTACAAGACAGATAATTTTAATGAAATGCGACTCTCAGTAGTGAAGTTTTACATTAAAGGCAAATTCCTGCACAAGGCCTTGCATCTTTTGTTTAAAGCTTACAATATAAATGTTGAAAAGGCTGAGACTAAAAATAAAAAATAGAAGCCTGTTATGAGGCAAAGGAAATTCATGTTTATGGCAGATATAGCATTTTTATTTGAATTAGAATGGAAGATGCACTTGTGTCTTATACCATACAAGCATGCAAATAAAGCCAGAAGTGAAGCATGCTGTGGAAGGATTTAAGCATCTTATCACTATATAAGGGAGAAGTCAGTCATTCAGTCTTTTACTACATTTCAGCATTCCCAACAATCAATAGTAATAAATGCTTTGTTGACAACCCAGCATGATATTATGATTCCAAGCCAAATAAAAAAAGCAAAATACCATTGAGTTTTGAAGTACAGCCCTCAAAAATTTGATCATAGCAAAAATTATATCTGAACAGCAGTGTTACATAGATTTTTTAAATTAATTTATAGGACCACATAATGACATTGTGATATTGCATGAAATGATTAAAAAATGTGACAAGCACAGCATGGAATGCGTACTATGTGCTACACACACATTGATAAGTAAACAAGAGCAGCTGGGAATCCTATAGAAACACTGAAAATGTCCACATAAGCCACTAGAATAATTTCATGTCTTATCTTTCTTTAATTGCCTTCTTGCCATATCTCCACCCATAATAGTTGCAAGTGACATGCACTATTTAGCTATTAAATGTCAATCCTAGAGATGTTTATGGAATGCAGACACGAAGAGAAGAAAAATAACACATTTGGATAGGACAAGACCATGTGGAGGACATTTGCCTCTTCATCTATGCCTTTAAAGTGTAATTCTGTTGGCTTAAAGCAGTAGGTTTAATAGTATATAGTACAGACCAACACAATGCAAGGTAGTAAACAATATAACATTCTGTTAAGTAAAGAACACATCCATTGTAATCAAGGTACATTTGCAAATCATTTTAGCCATTATAATTTCCACAGCTTAACACTTCATTTGATTAATGACTGGAATGCTTGTTTTATTGGTTGTAGCAATTTTAGTCTGCAGAAAAGCCCTACTGAAAGCACCAAATTACTTTCCCTACAAGATTTTGCCATTGAGCTTTTTTGACATTTGAAAAGTAAGATGGTGTCAAATTCCTGAAACAGCATATATTTCCAGTAACAGTTCATAATTTTGCTCACTGGCTAAACTCTTCACAGTGGTCATTCTGATTTCAAGCATTCTTGGAATAATTAACATACTACTTTCTCCAAATGGGAGATAATGCAGTACTTGTGTAATTTGTCTGCTTTGACTGCAGAGATTCAAATGAATATACGTATGCACATACATATTTCTTTGGTTCACATTATTTTGACTATGGTATTCCTGTTAGCCTCATTTTAGGGAAGACCCAAGCTGATATTCATATTCACCAGTAGAAATTTGGAAAAGCACCAGAGAAATGTGCCCACTCTTTGCTGACTTGCGCTGGTAAGTTTACAGTTAACATCTGTATAAATGCAAACTGACAGTGAAAGACATAGGGCTGGAAAAATAGCTTATATAGAGAAATTAAACTTTTAGAGGAGAAATATGGAAATAGAGAGGTTCTTCTACTGCTTTCGGCTTTTCCCGGTTAGGGGTCGCCACAGCAGATCACCTGTCCTCTCAAGATTGGCAGTAGAGTTTTACAGTGTCGAGTTGCCAGCCCAGCGCCCAACCTCCCACAGAAGGCACACATATGCACGCACTCATGCCTAGGGCCAATTTAGACTCTCCAATCCACCTCCAGCATGTCTTTGGGATGTGGGAGGAAACCAGAGCACCCAGAGGAATCCCACGCAACCACAGGGAGGACATGCAGACTCCGCACAGAAGGCGCCCCAGCCGAGGATTGAACCTGAGAACCTCTTGCTGTGAGGCGACGATGCTAACCAAAGTAGTGAAATGGAGAACATTTTTAAAAAACAATGCAGGAAATACTCAGGCCTTAAAAGATATGAAGAATTATAACAATAAACAGAAAGGCAGATTGAACTTAAAAAATCTGCATTATTTCATATTTCTTTTTATCTGCACTTGATCTTAAGCTTAATTTGCACAAAAGAGAAGGATATGACAGACAAGCTGATAACATTTAGATATGGGAATGTAGAACATCTTTTATATGAAGCAGTCAAAAAATGTACAATTCTTAGTTAATGCAGAACACCTATTGTAGAAATTTGCTTTTAACCCTACTCCAACCTTTGGAGCTCCTTCTCTTATGATTGTATTAGTGTATGAGTTTGTGGATGTCAACTTCTCAGTGTTTATTAACTTATGAAGCAATGTTATTTTGCATTAAGTTGACTGGCCTTAGAAGCAACATTTGATTTTCGTAGCTTCTGTTGCACTGCTGACAGCAGGGTTGCACAAGTGCCGGTCTTGAAATGCAGTTTGTGTTTTCTAAGTAAGCTGGATTTCCCCATTGTAGATATTTATTAGTTGTCATGCTCAGACGTTGTTGCAGAAAAGATGATGTCTTTGTGGAGACAGCACTTTTTGCTTACTATAATAAGCAGATATAGTTAACTGAAAATCATGCAGTTTAGCAGTGCTGCTCTGGTCCTTTTTGCTTTGCTAATTGTCTAGCAGTGGTCTTCGCTACCTTATGCTGTTCACTGAAATTATGGTAATTATTTATGTGGCCATTGTTCACAGGTTCATATTTTCATATGTATACACTAAGCTAACAACCACAAGGGCCTTTATTAGCCTACCCTTGTAATCCAGCCCAATTTTGTCCCTATGCATCATGGATATTTATTAGGAGGGGCTATGTTAGGAAGGTTCTAGCAGTTATGTGGGGGTGTGTTAGTCTGGGCTTTACTGTTTGCCTCTGTCTATCAGAGGCATTGCAGCCAGACCTGGTATAAATTTTCAGTTTCTCATCCATTTGTCAAGGTTATGCTTAAATAGGGTTAGGGATGGACTCTGCTTCACAGAGATGGTGAGCCTGTTCTAGAGCATGGGGATTGTCTGAGACAAATGTCTATCTTGCCACCATGTCTTATTTATGTCACAAGCAAAATTTATATTCTTAGATCTAGTGGCCCTAATGTTGTTTGTTTTATGGACATTCAGAAGGTCTATTAGGGCTGGTCTGAGGATGACTTGTATGCCTGTAGAAGGTAGACTATAGAGATAAGGCTTTAAGGATAACCATATAGGACTATATCTTTATACCCGGATTCTCCTGTTAAGGAGCATTATACTCAATGATGGTTCTGATAAAGGCCAAATAAAGTGGCACTAGGACTTCCTTGGACCTGGATTCCATGCCGTTATTTATAAATTGGGCAACGAAATATGATTTTCTTACTACCCTGGCTACATGTTGGTCAAAGGCCAGATTACTGCCTACATATGTTCCCAGATTCCGCGATTACTGAATCAACTTTTAGGGGTGTATTATCAATGAAATCATGAGCTTGGGTGGCAGTTTTCCCAAAAGACCACAAACCAAAGGAGGCTAGGTGCCTGCAAAAAACAGGAACCAAGTGCTAAAACCGAAACAGACACCAACACCAAGGGATTCAAAAAATGATGTCCACTGCAAGCTTGGAATAAACAGCCCTTTATTCACATAAACGCACCACTCAATATAGCATTTTCCTCCAAAATGAACTTCATCAGATGTTACAAAGTGATCAGCTCTAAATTTCCTTTTATATATCCCCATGCCCTATTTTAATTGAATAATATTATAATTAAATAATCACATTTAAACCAAAAACACAATTAGATAATAGATTACAACAATCTAAATCCAACCCCACTAATACAACTATATACATACTCCAATCCCCCTGATAAAAAGTACAAACATTAATTTTTTAAAATTCTGTCCAAGGGACTGAATAATATATATATATATATATATATATATATATATATATATATATATATATGTATATATATATATATATATAGATATGTGTGTACCAATCCAGGCAAAGATGAAGTGCCTACAAAGTCCTGCCAAAGCACTTCCGTACATCAAAGGCTACAAGCTCATTACCAACCACTTGTCGGAATAAAGATAGAGATAGTAGCTGCAACAGTCTGTTTAGACCAACCTCAGTGTACCTTGTGTTTAGGCTGTAGTCCACTATCAAACCATGAGTACTTCTAGGCGAACTGCTTCCTTATACACATCCAATCTCCGTAAGAGACAAACACCATTCGGTTCCTTAAACTCTGTTATACCATATAAACTGTTAGCAGACTGCTTCCTTATACAAATCCAGCATCAGTAAAAGAAAAAACCATTCGGTTCAACCTTCTTTATTCATGTGAGCGCTTTCACGGCAATACAGAGCCGCTTCATCAGACAAACAACAATGCTCTGTAAGAGCGCCAATTAGCAAAAATTGGCGCTCTTACAGAGCATTGTTGTTTGTCTGATGAAGCGGCTCTGTATTGCCGTGAAAGCGCTCACATGAATAAAGAAGGTTGAACCGAATGGTTTTTTCTTTTACTGATGCTGGATTTGTATAAGGAAGCAGTCTGCTAACAGTTTATATGGTATAACAGAGTTTAAGGAACCGAATGGTGTTTGTCTCTTACGGAGATTGGATGTGTATAAGGAAGCAGTTCGCCTAGAAGTACTCATGGTTTGATAGTGGACTACAGCCTAAACACAAGGTACACTGAGGTTGGTCTAAACAGACTGTTGCAGCTACTATCTCTATCTTTATTCCGACAAGTGGTTGGTAATGAGCTTGTAGCCTTTGATGTACGGAAGTGCTTTGGCAGGACTTTGTAGGCACTTCATCTTTGCCTGGATTGGTACACACATTTATTCTTGGAACGCGCACTACCACGGCTCGTCACTTTGTGGATTCTACATAAATTTGGGGCTTGGTGGTTTCTACTATATATATAAAAACAAAAATAAAATATATATGTATAAATGACATAAAAATAAAAATAAAATAAAATAAATGAGTCTGGAATCAAACTAATTCCTAAAATGTACCAATTCAATACAGTCCGTATGCAGTCCAACACTACCACCCCATTGTGGAAGAACTCAGTTACAGGCTATAATTTTGCAGCTCTCATTCGACACTCTAAAATTGGCATTAGGTGTGAGTGTGTGCATGTGTGTGTGCCTTCTGTGGAAGGTTGGGTGCCGGGCTGGCAACCTGACACCATAAAACTCCACTGCCAGTTATGAGCGGACAGATGATCCGCTGTTGCGACCCCTAACTGGGAAAAGCCGAAAGAAGAAGACGAATTCTAAGAATATGGGCAATAGATAAATGTTTGTTTAACCCAGGAGGTTTATTGGCCTCCAGAATTAGTTGCCAAAAAAGTTCCCTAACCTCCATTTTGGTTTCCCAGGGCCCTGCCCTAGGGTCCTATTCAACCTTTTCCAACACAAAGAAACCACACCTTGCATGGGTGCACACTAGGGAATGTTTGTAAAGAGCATTATTGCTATCCTGAGTTCTTAAGGCATTTAGGTGTTCATAAATCCTTCTTTTTAATCTATGAGTGGTCTTTCTGACATAAAATGCTCCACAATGTTTACATGTAGCAAGGTATATCACCCCTTCACTACAGCAACAAGAAAAACTGTTAGCCCTGACAACTCTATCCCTATCCATGATATACACACAGGACTGATTTTCTATGTATGGACATTGTGCACAGGCACCACATTTACAGGTACCTAATCTTCTTCGATTAGCTGGTTTCTCGTCCTTTCCAAGAGTTCCTTCAAATTTCTATCCTTTTTGTAGCTAAACCATAATGGGGTCTTAAATAATGCCTCTAATTCTGAATAACAACTAAATTTGTCCTGGTGTTTAGTTAGGGTCTATATTAGATCACCGAATGCTTAAAAAAGTGAAACGGTGATTAATCGACCCTATGTAAGCGAAAGCTTACAATTTTGAATTGTCAGATCAGAGATTTTTTTCCTAGGGAAAAAAATTGCTGTTCCAACAAAAAAAATAAATAAAATGAAACACTTTAAACATTACATTAAGTGGGGGACTGTGCCCCCCCACACCTCCCTACTTAAATATGTCAACTCTGAGACTGCACTACAGTGCCGAAAACAGCAAAGTAATGAAGCGGCCGAGTGAATTCTTTCCCAGGGAAAGAATTTGCTTAAAAGCTGCTTCGATATTTAGCCATTTCAGGCTTTTGAGTTCGACCAAGATGCATTCGAAAGATGTCCCAAATATTAGGAATATCAATACTGTAATACATGACAAAATTCCCTCACGGTGCCTGTTCCCCCAGGTGGTTCATATTTTGGCTCTGGGTTCTTAAATAATACCTCTAATGCTGAATAACAACTAAATTTGTCCCAGTGCTTAGTTATAATGTCCCTAACATTAGGAGTATCAACAATGTAATACATGACAAAATTCCCTCTCGGTGCCTGTTCCCCCAGGGAACACACAGTACCATATGGGGAAGCCTTTGACCCTTTAGATTTCCTGGAACCGAGGAGATCAGAATGGCTGAGATAAAAAAAAAAACACTTCAGTATTACCAGATGGGACCCCCAAATGGGAGGAGATATTAGTGGTGGCTGATGTTAATGGAGGGCATCAGATGGGGGAAGTATTATAGTGGAAGGACCATGACATACCTTGAGGGATTTTAGTATTTATAACTACAGTGGTGTGGATGTTTCTGTCGAATATTTTGAATTATTTTCCAAGGGTTTTAAGTTCATTCCTACTAGAAAAAGTTGAACAGCGGATGTACTTATTGACTTATAAATGTTTTTGAGAAAAAAAAACTGTAGATTTTATTCCAAGGACAAAATGGTGGGAATCACTCACAGGATGTTAAAAAGGCTAGTACCATCAACCCACCTATGCACCCCCAATTGAGGAATTTTGAGGTACAAGTGGTAAGAGAGATTATGGAAAGCACTGATTCTCACAAAGATTTAAATATAATCTTAGTAAGTAGGAATATACCTTGATTAAGACCTTATGGGAGAATCAATACATTAGAATTATGCAACCTGACAAGGGGGCTGGGGTAGTTTTTATGGATAGCATCCTGTACACTAGTAAAATGTTGGATATGCTACATGATTCCTCTAGATACATTAGGGTATCTAGGAACAAAATTAATCTAGCCTATCATAAAACTGATTTTATTTTAAAAGATCTGCTGGAGGATGAACTTATTAATCAGGACACCTTTAGATATCTAAATATGGAAAAGCCAAAAACTCCCTAGATTTTCGGGATACCCAAGGTACATAAAAACTTGAGGATCCTGCCTTGAGACCAATTGTGGTGACCAGTGGGTCCAAATCCTACCCTTTGGCCAAATACTTGGATCTCAAGCTTAAGAATGTTTGGACTACAGCATGGGGAATTTTGACAGACTCTTGGGACTTTCTAAGCAGTGTCAAGAAGGGGTTATATCCCGATTGTCTTATTTTTGTAACCATGGATATCCAAGATTTATTTAATGTAATTCCACACAAAATAGGTATGGAATAGTTTCAAGAGGCTATTAACCAGTATGGGAATCTGGATCAAAATGACTTCCTAGTGTATACAAAATTAATGGATTTGATCTTAGGGCACAATTTTCTGTTTTTTGAGGGAGAGTTTTTTAAGCAGATCCAGGGCATGGTGATGGGGGCAGGTTGTGCCCCCACCTACGCCAACATTGTGTTAATGGTCTGGGAGGAGAAATCTGTTTTCCCTTCTGAGTACGTTAGATATTGGAACTATTACAAACGCTAACTTGATGATGTTTGTATATTTTGGGTAGGAACAGAGATGAAACTTATGGAATTTATTCAGTATCTTAATCAAACAACTGAATTTTTAAGATTCACACATCATATTTCCTACAACCAGATGAATTTTTTAGATGTTACTTTGAAAAAAGCAGTAGAACAACAGAATTTTAAATCAGTGGTATACAGGAAGGATACCTTTTCCAGTCCTTTTTTGTACTTTACCATCTCACTACCATTTAAATAGAAAGGGTCAATTTATTCGTAGTTCTAGAATGACCTCAAAGGATTTGGATTATGAGCTGAAAAGTACAAAACTGAGAGACATGTTTATTGCTAGAAAATACCCTACAGACCTAGTAGAGGAGATTATAGCTGAGGTAAAACAAGGAAGAACTGGTAGATTTGGTCCTATTTTGGGTCATGGTGGGGATGATATTTCTAATATTAATCTTCCCCGGTGCCAAAATGTGAATCATGGGGGGAACAGGCACAGAGAGGGAATTTTGTCATGTATTACAGTGTTGATACTCTTAATATTAGGGACATTATAACTAAGCACTGGGACAAATTTAGTTGTCATTCAGCATTAGTGGTATTATTTAAGACCCCATTATGGTTTATCTACAAAAAGGGTAGAAACTTGAAGGAAATCTTGGAAAGGGACAAGAAACCAACTAATCAAAGAAGATTAGGTACCTATAAATGTGGTGTCTGTGCACAATGTCCATACATAGAAAATCAGGCCAATGTGTATATCATGAATAGGGATAAAGTTGTTAGGGCTAACAGTTTTTCCAATTGTTGTAGTAAAGGGGTGATATACCTTGCTGCATGTAAACATTGTAAAGCATTTTATGTTGGAAAGACAACTCGTAGATTGAAAAAAAGGATTTATAAACACCTACATGCTATAAGAACTCAGGATAACAACAATGCTCTTTACAAACATTCCCTAGTGTGCACCCATGCAAGGTGGGGTTTCTTTGTGTTGGAGAAGGTTGAACAGGACACCAGGGGAGGGCCCTGGGAGACCAAAATTGATGTTAGGGAACTTTTTTGGCAAATAATTATGGAGACCAATAAACCCCCCTGGGTTAAACAAACATTTATCCATCTCCCCTATTCTTAGAACGAGAGCTGTAAAATTATAGCCTGTAGTTGAGATCTTCCTCTATAGGATGGTAGTGTTGGACTGTGTATGGGCTGTATTGAATTGATACATTTTAGGAATTAGTTTGATTCCAGACTCATTTATTTTATTTTATTTTTAATTTTATGTCATTTATACATATATATTTTATTTTTGTTTATACATATACATATATTTTATTCAATCCCTTGGACAGAATTTTAAAAATTCATGTTTGTACTTTTTATCAGGAGGATTGGGGGTATGTATATAGTTGTATTAGTGGGGTTGGATTTAGATTGTTGTAATCTATTACATAATTGTGTATTTGGTTTAAATGTGATTATTTAATTAGAATATTATTCAATTAAAATAGGGCATGGGTGTATATAAAAAGAAATTTACAGCTGATCAATTTGTAATATCTGATGAAGTCCATTTTGGATGAAAACGCTACATTGAGTGGTGTGTTTATGTGAATAAAGGGCTGTTTATTCTGAGCTTGCAGTGGACATCATTGTTATTGAACCTGTTGGTGTTGGTGCCTGTTTCATGTTTTTGCACTTTTTTCCCAAAAGACACTATCATGTATTTCTTTGTACTGATTTTTAATCCGTGACTTTGGCATCAGACATTTGTCTGTTAAACTCACTTGTAAGATGTTGGTGTTATGGGAGAATTTATGATAGCTCCCAATTTGCAATTATCTGCAAACTTGGCCAGCCAAAGTCCTTTGACATTAGCCTTTACCTATGAAAAGTAGATGGTGAATATGAGTGGTCCCAACATGGAGGAGCCTGAGGTATTACCCTGGTGAATGGTCTTTGATGGATGTGGCATCACCAATCTTGACTTGACAAACAAGCAGGTTATGTAGAGTTTTATGCTCAGATTAATGAGTTTGTTAACTATACCTGAGTAAGGTATTGCTTCAAATGCCTTAGCCAGGTCAAGGTAGGCAGTATGCACCATTTTCCCCTCATCCATTTCATTGGCCACATTTTAAGACATCCATCAGGTTTAATAGGAATGACCTTCCCTTGCCAAAGCTCAACTTGGTTGAGTCCTGTGTCTGGAGTTTGCTTATATCTTTGATAATTTCTGTGATAATTCATTCCATGGCTTTGCAATTTAGAATAGTCAGACTAGTAGGTCTGTAGTTTCCAGAATTTGGTTGATGGCCCACCTTTGTGAAGTGGAATAACCATTGCAATCCTCCTTCTCATGGTACAAAGCCTGTCGAGGATATGATTAAAAAGTTAATCAAGTGGTCCTGATAGGTCATGTTTCAAGTTATTTAGAAGGCATACAAAGATATTGTCAGTTCCTATTGTCTATTGCATTTAGTGTGATATATATATATCTATGCCTTAATGTAGCTTTCTTAAAACAAAACACATGAGTTTTATCTTCTATGGAGCTCAGTAGGAAAACATCCTCTACCCTTTTTTACCTAAACAGGTTCATCCTCAGTATGGAGACAAGGGCTTTTTTCTTTAGCAGATGCTGGAAGTCATAAAACAATTGCATTCCTTCATGCTTCCAAAGTAGCAATTAGTTCACTCCAAGGACAATACAGAAAGCTTCCTAGTACAGACTATGTGTCTCTAGCTGTATTGAAACCCTGAAAGATAGCCTCTTTTATTGCGCAGCCTATAAAGTAATTTAATTTCAGATATTTTCCTAAAGTTTGCTGGACTGAGGTTAACCTCCTGTATTCCAGTTTCCACTATTAAAATATATACATTTAAACAGTTACAATAGTGCATGTATATTTCTGCTCTCTTTCAGTATGGCACACTGTGGTTATATTTCAAACAAAGCAGTTTGCAAATACCTTTCAACAACAATGCCTGTACTAGCAGTTTGATATACACATGACATACAGTTCTAATACATTTGTAACTCAAGCATCTTGTATAAATAATTTCAATATTCACCAATGTCATATAATTATTTAAAAAATTCCAGATAGTTGTGCTGGCAGTATCTCCTTTCATCATATATATAATCAAGGAATTTGTGTACATACCCTACAATGGTTGTCTAAATTCCCCAATTTATCACTGGGTTGTTAACAACACTTAGTAAAGAAGTATTCTTACTTATATCAAGTTTATCAAGAATATTTAGGAATTCTATATGATTTTCTAGGGATGTGACCTGTAACATGCTGTGATGTGACAGCTGATCCTATTTAGTGATATGAATGCCTATAAGCTCTGCTTATGGTTTCTAGCTATTCATTGCAAAGTAATGTGGTCTTTCACAATTATGAATATGCTGCCACAGTTTCCAGCAGGCTTAAACAAATGGGAAGCACAAAACCCAGATACAGAGGGGTTACTCTCTGGGCACTTAAACTAGATTTCTGTAACAACACATACATGGAAGCTCCACAAATACAGAAGGGCCTCAAGGTCTGCCAGTTGTTAAGACCCCTAGCATAGTTTATTTTTGAAGATAAGTCAGAATGTTACCAGCACCCTGTCTAAAATGGCACAGTGGGTGTGGCAAAAGATTTAGCTAGTATGCGGAAGCCTTAAAATAAATGGTCCAAACTATTCTTAGAGAAGCAAGTATCATTGTCAAGCATCTCACCCCATACTGACAGATATAAGATTCCTCTAGAATGGCAGCGCTTCTTGTGATGTTGCCAGCATATTGCACTATTGTGGCGTGCCTTAATAAAGTATGTAAGCATTTATAAATAGGTTGAAGAGCAAGGGACCTAGGACAGAACCCTGAGGCACACCAAGGGATATTGATATGAAGGAGGAATAGCCATTGTTCCGTTTACAGCCTGTTGCCTTTTGTCAAACAACTGTGGAATCAAAGGAGGTTGGAGTCTGTGAGGCCTAATGATGAAATTTTGAGTAGACATTTTGGTGACTGACATTTTTTTGTACTCTTATTCACCACTCTTTTAGGGCAGTCCTTATCGTCACCTTCCTATGAAAGTCTCAGATATAGTGGTTTTAATGAATGTTTCAGTCTTTTACCTAGAAAGGTAGTTATTATTGTATTGACCTCCTTCTACCACTTTCTGGTAATCCCTTATTAAGGGCTCATCTCACCCATCATTTTAGCTACTTTATCAAATCTGCCTTATATGCCAAAAAATGTAACTATACTTTCCAATGCATTCAGATGCACACAGATGCATAAGTCTGAGACTTATTTTACATGTTAATGTCCAGTGAGCATTTTCCTCTTGTCAGCTACTTACATAGCTGGTATATGAATACAACCTTGAATGAAAGGTTGAAACGTGGAAATGACTAACTATTCCTAATGAATAAATAAGTTTCCATCATTCAGATTTACATTCTATTACATCTACTTATACTTTTGTATTTTAATGCTCAAACAATTAACTTCTCAGCTTATGTGATAGAGTTCATTGTGAAACCATTATCTCACCCAAGTTCCCTTTTCTTCAGCATCTATTCATAACCTAAAGCTCCATCTTCACAACCCCCAGATGATTTTCCTCCTTTCATTTCACTGCTTCCTATATTATTTATTTTTTTCCAGCTTTATATTTATATTTTGGTTCAATTGTATTTGCTTTCAGTTTAACTTTCTTATTTACAGAATATCTTAGACAATTAAACATAGCTTATTATGTGCAATTCCTTAATTTTTATAAGTTATTCTGAAGTCTATCACTTCTGCTGCACCTGTAAAAAAATTGCATTTTCTAGATTTTTGGCATTTGGACAATCTTAAGTTTAAAAAGACACCTGCAACACTGCCGTATTTTTCTCAGATCCCTAGACAGAGAAATTTTACTCAGAAAAATAGATATGTTAGGGGAAAACACATGAGTAGCTCACCCATTTTTTGTACTTTGGAAAAACTATATATTCTCCTACAAGTATTTGCCAATTACAACTGAAAGTGTAGTTCTATGTGTACATGCTACGTTTTAACCACTTGTCCCTTTACATTATATTAATCAGATGCACCTAGCACTGCACTGTTGAACTTAATTTACTTTAATGAGCTGTGCATGTGTTTCCCTGCAGAATATATTTTGTTATACATTTGGTCATTGTTTTGTGCAGGGATGTGCTTGATTTTTCAGTTTTAGTAGTGTGGTGGTGGTGCTGCGGTAGCGTTGTCACCTCACAGTAAGACACTGTCAGGTTCGATTCTCAGCTAGAGCGTCTTCTGCGTGAAGACATGCATGAGTGGGCTTACCTTTGTTGAAGGTTGTGCGTCAGGCCTGGCAAGCCGGTACATAAAAATCAACTGCCAATCATTAGCGGACCGGAGTTACGCTGTGGTGACCCCTAACCGGGAAAAGCTGAAAGACACAAGCAAGTAGTGCTCATTGCATTTACCTTTTTTCTCATCCCATTCCCTGACAAACCTAGGACTAGTTTAATAAGACATTGGATTCTACTGGTCAGTTCTGCACATTCATTTTTTTTTCTTCAACCATAGCTGTTGTCAGTTAATACAAAATCCACTACTTATGTTCAATGTTCTGATTTTAGGCATGTTCTGTCATTACCAGAGTCTTCCCCAAAAACCTTAAAGGTGAGAGTTTGAAAATGAGTAGCAGATACTTTTACAGAGTTGCAGATACCTTTCTAAACCCATTTTTTAAGTTTATTATGTCACTAGATTATATGCATTAATTCATTCTTCAATACTTCCTTAATTCATTTCTTTACTGTGTGAGAGTTGGAGCCTGTCCCAGCACTTAGCAGGCACAAAACATAAGAATTAATTCTGACCAGGAAGCTAGTGTATTGCAGAAAACACACACATAAACACACACACACACACACACACACGCACACGCGCACACACGCGCACACACACACACACACACACACACACACACACACACACACACACACACACACACACGCACACACACACACACACACACACAAACACACACTCAGTTTCACACAACATGAGCAGTTAATTTAAGGGCAATTTAGATGGTTGTCATTTCACTTACTGTGCATATTGTATTTATTTACTTATTTATTATTTATTTTACATTTGTTTACCAGGATGGTCTGACTAGGACAGTGCCCAGTTTCAGCGGAAGCCTGGGGAGAAAAGATCCAGCCTTAGCTTACATACAAAATCATAGTCAATCAAGTAATAGAAATTATAGACAAAAAATGAGTTTTAACACATTTACAGGATAAAAATGTAAAAACAAAAATATATACATAGTATCAAATAGAACAAGACTTTAAACACTTGCATATAGATAAATATATGGTTGAACTATGTGGAAGAACATAACATTAGTTAGGAAATTAAGTAGGGAGGATCACTTAGGCAAAGTAGTGCATAGTTAGTAATACTTCCGTGGTAAGAGTTGCAGCTAATAATGTAACTACTTATAGAGAAGTAGTGTTATTAAAAGGGATATGTTAACAGAGTTAGTATGTACAGCCAAATTGTATAAGTAATGCTAAGTTAATAATTAACCTGGAGTGTTACATGTGCAAAGCCAGGATTCAAATATGTGTGTTTTAGAGAGATTTTGAAATGGTTAATATTGCTTATGGATCTAATACTATGTGGAAGGGTATTCCAATTTTTAGCAACAAAGTTAGAGTAAATTCCATATTTTGAAATGTAGAAGGAAAACAGGGTACCCAACAACACTGCACATGGACACAGGAAGGACATGTAAGCTCTGCACAGAAGATACCTCAGTTATGAATCCAACTGGATATTCAAGCACTGTGATATAGCAGTGCTAACTATTGTACCACTGCAATATTTCTTTCTGCCTTAATGATGATAATAATTTCACACTTGAATTACTGCTACTGAAAAGACAAGACACATGATGAGGTTGCTAATTTGGAAAAATCTGTAAAAACAGGAATGGCCTTAAGTCTAGGAGAACTAGATAGCCTCCTAGGATGCTGTGCTTGTAGGGGCACTGTTTCCATATTAATGTATTTATTTATTTGATTATTAACGCAATGAAATATGCCATTTTTTGCTCTAATAAGTAAATAAATAAATTAATTAATTAATAAATAAGGTGCATTGCTAAAACAAAACACACCTATGGCAAGACTAGTGCCCCTAAGGGGAGGTACTTCACTTGATTTGATCATTCAAGTCAGGTTACGTAATAGACTTGAATACTGTGGGATCTCAAAGCAGAACTTCACGGTGTTCAAATGTATATGACAGACAACATATATTTTTTGAGAAATAAGAAGACCTAACCTCTTATCTTGGCAGTTTACCAGAAAATCAAACATTTTATGAAAGGAAGAGGTCAAAAATATGAGACAGAATCAGAAACATTCTACAGAATTCTGGACAGTTTAAATGAGAGAAATGGCATGAGGAGATTTGAAGATGCACGTGGTTACAATAATTATTATTTTTGCATTGCTGCTGGCAGTAATCAACTAGATATTTTTGGGAATATTTCTATTTTTATTATTTGTGTGGAGAAGTTTGTAATGCTTTAATGTGTGGCAACTTGTATGTATGGACTTGGAGTAATATCACATAGCCATCAGCTGTGGAGGATATAACTGCTGGGTGGGGGTTAGGGTTGGCTGGATGAAAGTAGCTGATTTTGCTGTTCCTTCCTCAGTTTAAACAGCTATGGGACTTGGCAGCACTAAGTATTTATGAGAAGAAAGATGGACTGTATAACTGAGCACCTGATATGCACTGGGATAGTCTGTGGAGGAAAATGGCTAACTGCCTGCTGCTGTTTGGTTACTTTTTCAGCTTTGCACAACTAAGTAATGGTGTAAAGCAATGTGCAATATTTTAATGCATGGCATTTGTTTGTATGGGGCAAAGGTGAACCATTTTACAAGGCTATCTTCTTTATCACAATCATATCTTTGAATTATATATAGAAGTGGTTCTAACTGATTGGTGAGGGTTGTCTAGATGAAAGTATCTAACCCTCTTGGCACTTGCTCAGTTTAATTGCCATCTCTGTTTCAAAACAAAACAATTAATTAATAAAGAATAAAATGCATCACTAAATACCCAGACCTTCAGAGTTTCCAACACAAGAGGCTGCATAAGTGGATTGTGCCGGGATTAAAAGCTGCCATGTCCTGAACCCCATCTAGTCTAAAACCAGCCCTACTTATAGATGTACACAAAAAGCTTCTGTACTTGTGTAGGAGGCTGAGAAGAAGGTTATTATTTCTTAAACGTTCCTCCCAAACTTCACAGGTTGCTATGTCTTGTATTGGGCTGGAGGCAGTGTGGTCATTATTGCATCAGTTTTCCTCAAAGATCAGAGGGGTTCACAGAGGGTCACTGCTGCTTGTAAAGGAGCATAATACTGGCTAGAAGTAACAAGATGAAAACATTGTAATCATTTTTTTTCATCTTCATCACAATAAAAAATTAGATACATATAAATATGACGATTTTTGCAGAAGAATAAAGAAGCATGATGTTTATATATGTCTGACACTAAATATATTATGTGCTACTTTTTTTCTTTTTTTTTAGTTTTTGACCCAGTCTGACATCAGAAAGGTTCACTGAAGTGGGCTGTCTTTTGAGGGTATGGGGTATGGAGACACATGATAGAAGCAGCTTCAAATATATGACTATGGGCATTTACTTGTTTTTCACCTCAATTAAACACCAGAGGGGGATACTCAGAGAGTGACTACCTATTTTAGGGGGTGGGGGAGGGAGACAGGTACTGTTTCCAGATATGACTTATGTATCCTCACAAGCATTTGTCTTCTCCATTTTTATCTCAATAGCTATTTGATTAACTTTGACCATTAAGCTGTGAGTACAGTTTATTTATTCCTTAAAATAAAAATATAAAAAAAAAAAATAAAATTGAATTTAGTTTACTTACCCATGATTTTAATTTAAGCCATCACTGGGTCAAAAAATTAAAAAAACACTCTAAAACGCTTCTCAGAGCATCTATAACCCCATGGCTCCTGGGTGCCTAACAGCCCTAAAACCCCAGCTTAACTTAATTATTACAGTGCAGTCTTGGTCAGTTAGGGTGCGTTGAAATGATACAGGAAAGCTGAAGAGTTTGAATAAATGTATTTCTTTCATTGATCAAGGTTTTCATTCAAGCCATCAGTGGATGAAAAGGTTGCTTAAAAAACTCTAATAATGCGCCTTGAGAATCTAGAACCTTCACAACTTCTGGGACCCCCAAAACCTAGGCTTAATGCAGAGTGTGATGTTCCCTAGGTAGAACATGTTGAATGAATTAATAGCTGCAGGAAAAATACTGAAGAGTAAGACAAACTGCGAGAAAAAGGATGGAAAAAGTAATCTGGATAGTGTGAGCAGACCAGGATGGAAACAGCTGGGAGAACCAATTGATGTGAGTAGGGTAGTGGATAGTGGGGGGCAATGACACTTTCTCTAGAGTGTCAGATGACCTAAGACCAGACCTATGTAGAGGACATGGATTGGTTCAGTGAAAGAAGTAAACTTCTTCACCAATTGACAGTGCAGCCCACATCAAAAATGAAATATTAGCTATTAGTGCAATTGCAGAGTATCTTGCAGACCTCACCAAAGAAAGTGGTGATGGTGGGATGTTTGAAACACAAAGATCCAATTTAGTATGACAATCAAATACTAGCAGGACCCTGACCTATTTGAGACCACACTCATCATGGGATATGGCTGCAGAATTGTGCTGGAATGTGTTCCTTCTTAGCAGTAAAAAACACATTTCTACCCAGGCCAGCAACATCTAAAGGAATGATGGTTGTAATTAAAAAAAATATATGAGAAAATGTTAAGACTTACAGTAATATTTAGAAAATGCTAAAACATGAAACCATATTCAGTAGTAGCCTAGTTATCATCAATATCATCTTTGTTATTAGGGCTACCAGATTTCCTTGAAAAGAGCTATTAAAAGTTTAATTTCACAAAGCATTGAAAAATGAAAAAATATTATTATTATTATCATTATTTTGTATCATACACATTTACACAACCTGTCTCACTTTTCCTTTTAAGAAGATGCCCATTATTTTCACGTGATTGAACAACAGACATATGTGAGCCTGTCTCACTTTTCCTTATAAGAAGATGCCCATTAATTTCATGTGATTGAACAACAGACATATGTGGACTTATGTCATATAATTGAAAGTCCAAACTAGTGAGCTGTAAACATCAGTGGAAAAACACACAAAAAAATAAAATAAAAAAACAAAAATTTTTTTTCCTGGGCTCAAGCCATTCTGCAACCCACATTCCTTGCCAATTATGTATACTAACTCCAAGATTGTGCTCAGTAGGGGAAGGGCCAATGATCTGATCCCCACTATATATTAATCTCACATAACTCTTTTTCTGTTGTCTTTTATTGCTCAGAGATTTTGACTTCAATGTTTATGCGTCATTGTTTTGTCAATTGATAATTTGGTCTCCCAATTAAATTGGCAGGAACACAAACATGTAAATATAGCAGAATTATTATTTTTTTCTGTAACTGCTCTTGTACATTGTAGCAACATTGTATAAACTAGGGTCCACTTCAGAAAATTGAGTCAACAGAAAGTTGAACTTCATATGGTGGTGACCATGTGATTGACCTCCCGAAATGTCTAAGATTTTGTATAAAGACTGCGTTCAGTGGGGATCGGGGAATATACCCTTTTCCCATTGTAGTGCGATCTCTTAGTTGGTATATATAATATGCAGTGGGGGGGAGCGGGATCGCTCCTCTGCAAAAATATAGATTTTTTTTTTGTTTTGTGTTGTTCAACTTTTCAGAAAGTTGATCATATGGTCTTGCCGATATGAAGTTTGACTTTCTGTTGAGTCGATCTTCTGAAGTAGATCCGTATACTATGTGGCTGTTTAATTAAACAGACAAAACTACTTCAGATTTTCTCATCTGATATTGTATAGATATTAAAACTTACAGCCTTGCTTCTATTTAGGCTTTCTTTGCTTTTCCTCTGTTAATTTAAATCTGAGGAATTATTCTCTCATGTCGAATTACTCTTCCACAGTAGTTCTCTGAACTGTGTTGTAAATTCAAATAACTTCATCTTTTTCTGCTCTTATATATTAAACACCTCTACTGTTCTCATCGTTATTACCCAAATAAGTATTACTTTTCTTTACTTCTTTGCTTTTGTTGCTCTTCCTCTGTCCCTTGCTGTTGTCCCCCCCCACCCCCACCATTGTCCAGGTATTTCCACTGCCTTACTCATTCAGTTTTCATAAGCACAATAGCAGTATCTTTTTCTCCTGTTTTGTTACCTTCCGTGTTTAGTCTTCTCTACCTTTTTCTCTGTGTTTCCCTTATGGTACACGTGGATGTGAGTACCGTTCTCCTTCCATTAACTTAATTACTTCAGAAAAATATTGGGACTTAAGCTGCTCACAAAGCATGCAATTCATGTTCTACATCAAGTGAGGTTACATTTCTAACTTATTAATAATTCTGCAAGACTACTGAATGTTCCCGTTGGTAGCAGATTTCCCTCTCTCCCCAACTTGTCTTCTTTTGCTGGAGGAAGAAATGCCACTTTAATATGCATAGCTGCCATGTGGGCAACTTTTTCAGCAGCCCACAGTCATGTCAAACCCTTTTTTGCTCTATGGTGATTATTTACCTTCAAGAATACCACAGCCTTCTTCACACATTTCTCAATAAATCTTTTTCAAGATATTCCTACAAACATCCACATCACAGTCATGGTAATTTTTTATTGCACCTTCAGGTAAAATTCATTAGCAGTAATTTTTTCAGCATATATATCTAAGTAGGTCTAATATTTGACTACCCAACTCTCCTTTTATGAATCACACTGTTCTGCAACCCCTTTACTCTCACAAACTAAAACTCAGCACAAGTTATTCTGCAGCATTTGTGCAGGGCCTTTACCATACATGCCTTCAATTGTGCAACTGTACTGCTATCACAGCCCAGTGGGTAAATACACTACTTCGGCCATTGCACAGAAGTGCATGACATGGGATATATTTATTTCCATTTTCTCAGAGTTGGTGCTCTGCTTCCCCATCAGGGGTGCAGTCAAAAAACTCATTGTATAGCTTCACCTGCATCATCTGTACTTTGATGCTATGACTGTCCATGGTATGTTAGGCGAGGATGAATCTGGACTAGTGAGATAAAGAATGTCCATTCAAAAAGCTAAAGAGAATTTTAAGAATAATATTCTTGTAATTAATTCAATACAATGTCTCCTTAAGGATTTGTGAGTAGTATTTTAAATGACTTTTTTACTTACTTTATGTAGCTGATTTAAAATATCATGAGAAATAATATCAGACCTGCCTGGGTATTCAGAAATGCAGCATCTGAGGTGATAGACAAGCCAACGCTATTTACATTGGATCATAGCATCATAGGAGGTTACTAGGCTAATGGCCATAGAACCTTTTTAAGACTAGTCATTCGTGACCCAATTTTCCCAATTACCAATATCCACAGGTTAGAATGGCTTTGGTATATGCCTGTGTCTAAAGACATCTACAAACTGCCCTTGTCCATAAGGGCCTCAAGTGAAAAGCTAGGGTTGAATTTGGGATTTCCCATCCACTGGTCCAAATTGCATTTGAATAGGCTAAGGGAAGGCTCTGTTTCACATGATTGTGGAGTCTGTTCCACAAAATTGGGTGATCTTTGACACACATACCTGACCCTATAAGATGTTTTGTTTATGTCACAGATGAGGTTTAGATCCTTAGATCAAGTAATTATATTGCTGTTTGTTTTGCAATTGTGTGGCAGACCCATCAGGGCTGGATCTGAGAATACTTTGTAGATTAGGCATAGATCACTCCTCAGTAGTCTGCAGGAGATCAAGTGCAGGTATAGGGCTTTGAGGTGGTACACATAGGACATATTAGTTACATCCTGTATTCCTTTAGTGAGGAACTTCTGCGGCCACTCCAGCTGTTGCAAATGCTTCCTCCGGCACATGACAGAGGGTCCACTGTTTTCAATTACTGGTTTAATGAGGGCTGAGTATAGTGGGACTATGATCTCCTTAGATCTGGATTCCATGCCCTTAGTTATAAGTTGTGCCACACAGAAGAATTTTCTCACTACCATGGATGCATGGTGATCAAAGCTGAGGTCACTGTCAACCTGAGTTCGCAAGTCTCTTACCATTGGGTCTGTTTTTATGGGTGTTATCAGTGTTGCAATTTGCAGGAGTAGTATGATTATGCATTTTTTTGCACGGAGTTTTAGGCAATGTTTCTCACACAAGTTATTTGTCTGTGCCACACCCTCCTTGAGGATATCTACATCTCTGTGGGATTCAATGATTGCACTCAGCTTGCAGTTGTCAGCAAATTTGGTCAGCCAAAGGCCATCTACATTTGTCTTTACTTCAGAGAACTGTATTTGGAGAGGTCCCAGTACTGAACCCTGTGGAACATTCCTAATAACTGGCCTCTTGGTGGAGGTGGATTCCCAAACCCTAACTTCATGTGTCCTATCTGTGAGCCATTTTGCTATCCAGCAGGTGACATAGGGATTTAAGAATACATTTGTGACTTTGATTATAATACCTGAGTGAGGTATTGTACCAAATGCCCTTGCCAGTCCAAGGTAGGCAGTATGTACCATTCTGTCCACATCAATGGCTCTTGTGATGTTCTTGAAGAAGTCTACTAAGTTTAGTAGGCATGACCTGTCCTTGACAAAGCCAAACTGGGATGGGTCCAGTGATTGAAGATTTTCTATGTCTTTGATTATCAGGTACATGATAATTTTTTTTATTGCCTTGCATAAAAGATTAGTCAAACTTATTGGCCTGTAGTTCCCTGGGTCTGTTGATGGTCTGCCTTTGTGTAGTGGGGTAAGTGTTGCAGTCCTCTATTACCTAGGAATGAAGTCTGCCTGGAGTGGAGTCTGTGGCTGAGTAAAGAGTCTAGTGGGCCTGACAGGTCATGTTTCAAGTTATTTAGGAGGCATCCTGGAATATTATCGGAAGACAGTGATGCAATGTTTTTAGCTCTGGAGGGTGCAATGAGGACCTGTTGTTTAGTGATAGCTGTGGAGAAATGGTAGAAGGTATTTCCATGGTGGGGGAGCTGGGGGTAGATGTGGGATGAAACTGGAGATAAATTTAGCAGCCAACAAATTTGGTATATACCCTGGATTGGTATAGGAAGTTTCATTTACTATTAATTTAGAACACTGTTGAGTGTTTCCTTTAAGGTTATGTACATAACTGAAAAATGCTTCATGGTTATTCTTAGCCTGGGAGGCAATTTTTGCTCCAAAGTTGGCTTTGGTGGATTTGACTAGTTCCTTGAGTTGCTTGTTTAAACAGATGATGTAGTTTTTTGTCTTTTGGGCATAGCCCTTCCCATGTTTAGATAGGATTTTCTTTGTTTTTTTGTACAACCTATTCAGATTGGGGATTCACTGAATGGGCTTGATTTGGAGTTTGTCCTAAGTTTATTCTGGTTCAGTACTGCCTTTTCTATGCAGTTATTTACATGCTTGTACAGGATCTCCATAAACACTTCTGCATAGGCCGCCATGTTCTCTGAGTTTGGCAGGGCTTAGAACCTAACTATGCCATCACTTAATAGATAGGCAGTTAGCCTTGGAAAAGTTTTAAAGGTTTTGGCATTTGCTGGGAGTTCACCCTTTATATTTATTTCAAGGGTGACTGCACTGTGATCTGATCTGACCAGTGAGGATATTACATAAGGTAGGGTGCAACATTTCCTCATATCTCTGAGTACTAGATCCAGGATATTTGCACTTCTAATAGGTGTGCAGGCTTGCTATTCCAGGGTATCGACATTAAGACAAATCCATGAATCTTTCAGCCTGTATGTTAGTGGTTGTGTATGTATCACAGTTTATGGTGAAATAGTTGAAATCATCAATAAATATGGTGTTGGGCTGAACTGAGAGAGCCTCTAGTACACTCAAGTATATGGTATGTTTATCCTGGGACATGAATGGGGACCTATAACTAGCAAGGACATGGTATTGGACTTTCCTTAAGGTTAGTCAGACATGGAGTAGCTCAAGCATGTCATATGGTTGACCATTCTTGATGTGTACTTAATTTTTATGTAGACTGATACACCTCCACGTCTTTTCCCTTCTTGTGCGGTAACTGGACTAAATGTGTGGAAGACATTATAGTCATGCACTGCTTGGGTGCCTTTCATAGCTTTAAAATGTGTCTCATTAACTGCACAGAAGTCAACAGTCTCAATAGTGAGAAGTGCTTCCAAGAAATGGGGCTTCTTGTGACTCCTAACATTGAGCAGTAACACATTTAGTTTATGTGGCGTAGAATTTTCTATGTGGAAAGGTTTATTAGATTGGCATTGCCAAAAAGCACTACAGGGTGGATCATGTTTTGGCAAATACTGGAAAGCCTAGTTTGGACAAGTGCAGGCCACCCCTGACAAAGCTGCATGGTCTGTTCATCATGTCCTCCCAAGCTGACAAATATTGGACCCCCTTAAGATGACACCAGTAACTGACCCAACTGTTAAAGTCAATCATCATCTGTTTATATCATAGTATCATCCTTGGTGAAAGTAGAATGTTACTCTGTGCTAGGTTCATATCTACCTGGGATACAAAATCAGAAAGCTCTGTCATGTTTCACTTCATATAGTCCAGGAAAGTATATCTCAGGTAATTTACATGCACACAGACTATGACAGAGTAATACTGGTACCTGTGTTTCAATGTCCTTCATGACTTCATGTGTGATCTAGTGGATCCTTGCCTCTGATAGGTAAGTAATGGTGACTGTCTCCTTGTTAAGCCTGGTGAGGGGGGCATCAGTGTGTCTCACAATAGAATCTCCAATGACCAATATATTGGGCTGTGTGGAAGTTTGCCTTATGGGCTTAGATGTTGAGACATTGCGAGATGTTGTTGCATGTGTCCTGGGGAGTGTTGTCTTTGTTGAGTGTTTGGGTGGTTGCTGAGGGCTGCATATGGGAGGCCTTTGCATGCATGATGAGACCCAAAGCTTATTACACATGTATGTGGTCAAACCATTTTACAAAATGAGCAGCTCATTGCCATTGCTGCAGTACACACTCATAGCAAAGATCGTATCAGACTACCTCATAGTCAGATTAAAGCGTGAGTAGCTGTGGTAGTCATTGTGAGTGCATATGCACAGATGATAAAACTACATTGCCAATGAACTGATGTAACTTAAACCAATATGTATTGGGAGAAATATTGTATGAAAGAGAAAATGTCAGGGATGGCTAAGGGTGGAGCATAGACATTTTACTAAAGCAACAGAAAGCATAGAGGTGAACAGAACATTGCAAAGGGTGTTACTCACCAACAGAGTGCTGCAAAACACAATGGAGAAGGGGTTATGACAATACTTGAATGTAGACTGGAAAGCTGAGATGTAGTAAAATAACATGACGCACCAACCTGCACAAGTCCTGACAACATCAGAGTTTGATCAGTGTACCTGCACAATTGTGTGGATGTCATTAAAAAAGGAAATATTAAAGCCTGAGGAGAGTTCACCCATGAATTCCACCCACTTGTATTATATCCTCAGTTCCTTAACAAGTTAAGCCACAGGAGCCCTCATGTCAAAGGTGCCAGAAAACACATATCAGGGGTATGCAGCACATTTGCAAATTGACAGCAAACAAAGGAAGATAGTCCTCAAGAGATTTGAATGCATTCCTTTGTTAATGATATCCTCTACACCAGCGCATCATTAAGCATGAGTACTGATGGTGTATGAAAACACATATCACAGAAGTGTAACATAGTATACCGATATCTGGAAAGTGGAGAGGTATGGATGGGAGCCTTTTTTCTGAGATAAATGCCTTTTTTAGAGAAGGGAATGTTAGGGAAGGTGGACAGGGAAGTAAGAGGTGGGTAAGATGCTAAGTAGCAGAGAAGGACAGACATGACTGACAGAGTGGGGGGTTAACACAAGGAGGGAAAACACAATGGTGAAGGATTCATCAGACAAACAGAGGAAAATAATTGTGCAACATACAGGGTGGACATGGACACAAAATGAAGAATATCACCAGATTGGTCATAAGATAGGGTATTCTCTGCCAACAATAATTTTACAATCTTCAAAAATAAAACAAAAACATCTGCATTTTAAATGATTATAACAAATTAGACACAAAATAAAAACATTAGTTAAGAATCAATACAAGGTACATGACAATCATTTTATATTTAGAGAAACTTTAGACAGTTTGTAGAGACAAAAAAGGTAAGTTAGTCAAATACAAATAGGAATTGCAATATGAAGTGAGGGATAAACAGGATTATGTTATATTTAGAAAGAAAGTCAAGGAAGAGAATTAGACAGCAATAAGGAAGTAAGCGAAAAATGGAGAGTAAAAAGGTATAAGGAATGAAAAGGCAGATGTTCATATTTACTATTATCTCCTTCCCAAGCACTACCACCTCTTGACAGGTGATAAAACATGTCACCTCTTCTTGCACTGCTACAGGCAGGTACTACTGTATGAGACACTGGTGCAGGGCCACCTGATGCAGCTGGTTCAGCTAGGGCAGGAGGTATGGAGGCAACTGTAGTAGGTGGAGAGGTAGATGTTCTGTGGACTTCTTGTTGTTCTTCTGGTGGTGATCCTACTGCTGTCACCTGTCGGGGGACAACAGGCCTTGTCGTTAGAATAGGTGCAGGTTGATGATTTCATAACACTATAAGGAATGGAGAGAAACAAATCAAAAAATAAAAAATAATTATATGTAAGGACAGTGACAAAGGGGATGGGGTGGAGAAATATAAGCACAATGAAATTTGTATTTTTAACTACACTGGTTACAAAACAATTAAGCATAATATACTTTTGATAGCAGTAGTTTAAACAGGAATTTCAGCAACCTGTTTGTCTGAATAGAAGATATGTGGGTAGGGGGGCAAAAACATCCTCATACAGAAATTAGGCAGAAAGAAAATTAATGACAAGAGCTATTTAGCAAGACATCAAATGTGTGAGTGTGACTAGTGGTGCATTTTGAGGTTTGACAACAGTAAAAATTTACATTTACAAAATAAATTCTTATTGTTTCTAAGTCCAGCTAGCCCACTTCCTTCCCAAATACCACATTAAGAAAACTCCTGCCACAATAGATGGGCAGTTTCCCATCAGTTCTCTTGCCAGCTTTTGTAGTTATTGTTTCATGTATACTGACAACCATTTACTCCTATAGCAAGCTAGCACCCTATGTGAGAGATGCAAATACACTGTGGAACTGGAGTGGATTCTCTCATGTAAAACTAAATTATATATCAAACAGGTTGTCAGCACACATGCTTCATCTCTCATGCAACCCTCACCTCTCACACATAATAAGGTCATGACACATAAACTCACATATACGAAGGTACTCACTAAAAGACTATGAAAAGAAAAGAAAAGAGACCTCCCAAACACACACCACGCACACTCACCACTAAGCAAAAAGAAGCCACTACACATATCAACACACACACCCGTGTCTTAACAAATAAGCCCTTAAGGCAAAGCACATCAAATGTCTTGGTCATAGGCGACTCCATAGTGAGACACACAAATGTTCCCCTCACCAGACTGAGCAAGGAGAAGCTCACAGTCAGCTGCCAGGATCCGACAAATCATGTATTCACTCAAGTCACTCAACAACAAGTACCATTATGACTGTCATAGTTCATGCTAGAGTGAATGACTTGAAACATACTTATCTGAACTGTATGAAGAGAGACATGACTGAACTCTCGGATTATGTGCCCCTAGCCCTGAGCAGTATCCTACCTTCACCAAGGATGATGCCACAATATAAACAAATAATGACTGAATTCAACAATTGGCTCAACTTCTGGTGTCACTTCAGGGGGATCCAGTATCTTCCAGTTTGGGAGGATATGGTAGACAGACCTCACTGCTTTGCTAGAGATGGCCTGCACCTGTTTCCCCTAGGCTTTCAGATACTGGCAAAGGACCTTGCCTGCCCCATAGTGTCTTTGTTAGACAATGTCAATCAACAAATTTTCCAACATATCTAATCAAGACAAACTCAGGGCCATACTGCTTAATGCTAAGAGTCTAAACATGAAACTGCACTCCCTGGAAGTACTCCTTACCTTAGAGGATGCTGACATCTGTGCAGTTACAAAGACATGGCACAAGGCCTCTATGAGCACGCAAGCCATGCAAGGCTACAGTGTCTTCCACACATTCAGACCCCAAAGTTAGTGTGAAGGAACAAAAGGCGGAGGTGTATCTATCTTCATTAAAAGCAAATACACTTTGAGACTGGTCAAACAGCATGACTTTCTCAAACTACTCCATGTCCAACTAACTATTAGGAAAGTGCTATACCACATCATTGCTAGCTCTAGATTCCCCACCATGAACTAGGATAAGCACACCACCTACTTCCATTTACTGGAATCCCTCACCATACAGCCCAACACCTTAGTCATGGGAGATTTCAACTATCCTTCCATTGAGTGGGAGACATACACGAGCAAAAACACACTCGGCCAGAGATTCTTGGACTTCGTTAACACAAATGCTCTGGAACAGATAGTCTGCACCCCCACTAGGGGTTCTAATGTTCTGGACATAGTACTAACCAACCTGGCTGGGGGTAACTGTACTTACCCATATGTGATGACTTCTCTGGTTAACTATCAGTCCTGTTTGAATTAACCACTTAACTGACACCCTCACAGGAACAAAAATTATAAAAAACTTTACCATACCTAACTACAGCCTACTAAGAGATGGTATAAAAATCTTCATACCACCTGCAAGCACAGACATCAATGATCACTATGCAAAAGTGTATGCAAATGCCCTGTACAAACATGTAAGTGACTGCATAAACTCTGCTGTACTTGAATGGATCAAAAACAGGTCTTCCCATGAAAACAAGCCATCCTGGCTGACTTCAAGTATAAACAGATTATAAACTGAGGAGTGTAAATCAGGAATATTACACTGAACGTGAAGGTGTCATATTATGTCCATGCAGTACATGATCAGTATGAAATGCTGTAATTTGCAACATGAGCAAATGTATAAAATTCCTACACATAACGGCCAACTGTAGCAGACAACTGGAAAAATATGCACAGTGTAGTGTTACTGTTGAGCAGGAGAAAAACAGTGCAGATGCTTCAAACCAAACCAGACTAGCCTGATGTGAATGTCGTAGCACTTGTGAGGATACATCACACAATCTAAAGGAATGTTATGGTGAGTATTCTGTAGATTAATTTATATATCAGTTGTTTTCTGGTAACATACTGCAGCATCAGAACTGTCTGCATGCCAAAGGCTGTTTGGGGATGACACTCATAAAATCTGTGGAAAATACTCCAGCAGAGCTGTCTGGACCCCAAAGGCTGTTTGGGAAGGACACTCATAAGAAAGCAGGAGATCCACATCCTCAGACAGAAGTTGATTTGTAATCTTACTGGTATTGGCATAAATGTGTACTGAAGGCATCCTCAGAGTATTCACGATGTTTACATTTTTCACATCAGTACCTTTTGCCAGGTTTGATCCCGGAGGCATGTAGTACACAATATCTCATAAATAATGCTATTATTGCAGTAGGGGGTTATATAGAATTAATAACATCTAACAAGTATGTCTTATGAATTCCACAGAAGATACAGCTCTTTCACCACAACTATGTATGATGGCCACTGTCAGACACAGATTTGTGTTGAGAAACTTGGCAGGATTCAAATAATGTATGCTCAGGGGATAAAGACTGCCTGCACTCTCTCTGCATTACTTGGGTGACTCACCAGTGTGCTGCTGTGTACATCACACAAAGGTGTGTGGATGTGTCTGGCACAGGAAGATGCTAGGAAGCCAGAAGTACATCACACAGATAGTTGCTAGGAAGTCAGCACAGAGTGAACATGGCAGAGGGAATGGCTGAAGGAGGTGCTCACCAGAATACCAAAGAGGTGAAACCAGAAGATGCACAACCAGCAATGCAAGTTGTGTGATAGGTTTTGCATGCCAGCAAGGTAAAATGCAAACAGCATCTAGTAGACTGATATGACACCAAACTTCGTGGCAGATATGAAAGTACTTTGACAGGCAGTAGTGTCCTTGATGTCTGCCATATTAATGTGCACAGTGTAAAAAGATGTACAATTATGTTCTGCTATGATGGGTAATCTGTAGAAAATAATATGCTATGTGATGCTCTAAAACTAACAAAGCTTTGAAATCTTTGCTGCCAAGTATAGATTGTGCTTGTCTGTTGAGTATTTCAATAATACATTTATCATAAAACCTGAATATATTATTCAGTATCAGTGTGAGTAGTTGCTCATCTACCCCCATAGTATCTGTAGATGTGAAGTTGTTCAATCTCGCCGTTCATTCTTCAGTGATGGGTTCGGAGCTGATCCTTGGTTCCAACACGGCCGTTTAGCAAAGCTCAAAGATTACCAGTAGCTCAAGACCAAGCCTCTTATCCCATGATGCATTGCTGGAATTACCTCAGATCTAGTTTGCCGCGACACTGATCTCTTGGTTTCAATTGTTGCTCGAGAAATTTTGTGGGATTTTCTATATATTTGCAAGTTTTTCTTGATATTTCTCTTGTATATGTTTATATATCTATTGCTTAGATGGAGTTAAGACTGTTAAAAGTGTTCCCCTTTCACTTTTATAACTTGTTACGTTTTGTGTGACTTGTTGCTTCTTGGCCTTGGCCTCAGTAGTTTAGAGCAGTTTAGAACAGTTTGGAGAATATATTTATTCTCTATTGTATTCTATTAAGTTGTTGATAGTCTAATAGTGGTTATTTTTCAAAGTAGTTATTATGTCTGAAGATAAGGAGAAACATCCAAAGTCTGGCTTCAAAAAATGTCCAGACTGAGGACAAAAAATGTCAGTGACAGATGCACATGTTCAGTGCATTTATTGTTTGGGTGAGGTGCACCTTCAGGAGTCCTGCAATATCTGCCACTCCTTTTCTACTAGGGTGCTGGCTGAGAGGAAGAGGAAACTCATAGATCGAGGTATCCTTGAACACCTCTTTGTAGAAGCTTTGTCTGACCAGGATGGGGCCAGATCAAAATCCTCTAAATCTTCCTCAGAGTCTAAATCAAAAAAATCAAAAAAAGTTGAGTATTCTGTGACTTTGACTCCACAGCCTTCGGAGCCAACAGTCTGTTCTTTTCAGAGCAGGGACTCTGGCTTGGTACCGGTCTCCGAGACTCCCTCTTCACCACTTCTCCAGTCGGCACCATTGGTGCTTTCTTCCAGGTCATTGGTTAGCCTTTCTGATTCGGACATGGATCGACTGGTACAGAAGCTTTTAATGGCACCAGGCCTAGCTAAACTGTTAACGGCTCAGACCCGGGTGTCGGAACTGAAGACCACACTTCCTGACTTGACAACTCCTCCTCTGAGCTGTACTGGTTCTTTGGAGCTGGAGGAGGCCAACTTGATGATTGTAGAACCTTTGGAGCCAACGGCTGTTCCAGTATCATCGGCTCCATCTGCTTGGACATCCTTCGTGCCAACCAGGGACGCTAGGAGCCAATGCTCCCCTGTCGGATCTGGGGAGGATAATTGCACTGACTTGTCAGTGTCAACTCTTCCTCTCGGGGCTTCAGCTCGGGTGAGCTTGTCTCCTACCTCAGACTCAGAGCCCATGGCATCGGTGTGGGAGGGGATCGCAGTCCCTTCAGGACCATCGACTCCTTCTTATCAGAGCCATGATGCTTTTGAAGCCATGAGGTGAGTGTTATCTCCAAAGACTTCCTCATCATCAGGTTTGGCTTCTTCTTCCCTTAAAGTACTTGTGTCCACTTCTGCTACCATTGGTCATCACATGGGTAGAGACCCAGAGCCTAAAGTAGCCCCACTGGGTGCTCCCTGCTCTTCTGAGACGTCCCCAGAAGTCCCCACTGAGGAAGTACCCAGAAAGAGACTGTGCAAGAGGAGGCACTTGGACTCCCCACAGGAGTCACTGACATCTGACACCAACTTGGAGGAGTCAGAAAGGTCCCCTCAATCCCCCTCTGAGGACATCTCCTTTGCAGAGATACTTGAGATCCATAGGCAGAGGGGTGATTGGCAGTCCAAAAGCCTTACTGAGGATGAGTTGGTTCTTCTGAAGGCTTTGGGGTCTCAACCTTCCACCTCCTGGGTGTCTACTCCCTATGATGAGCTTATGCAATTGGTCTCTTGTAGGGCTTGGGAGTCACCGGAGTCCATGGAGCCTGCCCTCTGGAGGCCCAATAAATTTATTTCTGCTCCTGTCAATAAATTCTTTCTGTCCAAAGGAGTTCCTGTTGATGCCATGGTGGTGGCAGCAGCCACAAAGAAGGAATTGTCAGAAACTTCTGCGTCTACCCATCCTCCTAACAGAGAGTCCAGGATCATGGATAGATATGGGAAACGCATGTTCAGTTCAGCGACTTTCACTCTGCAATCACTGAACTATCTGACCCATATCACCAGACTGCAAAGAGATCTCCTTAAGGAGCTGAGAGATTCTCTTCAAGGTACTGTAGCTGCAGGCATCTCTGACAAAGTTTTGGCCCAGCTTGCTACCCTTAATTCCATTGTGAACTCATCCATGTACCTCATATCATATGTGGCTGATGGTTCGAGTAGGGCTGCAGGTACAGGGATTGCTCTTTGCAGGCATGCCTGGATGTGCCTATGTTCCTTTGCGGAGCCTTTCAAGTCTTCATTTGTAAACACCCCATTTGACAGCTCATCCTTGTTTGGGCCAAAGGTAAAGGAAACATTGACCTGGTGTGAACAGGAGGGAAAGACTGTCTGCTGTTGGAGTCCATTTTTCCACCCCTACTCGGCCTTTTCCCAAAAGCCAAAGGGGAGGGAAGATGTGTTTCCAAAAAGCCAAAGGAGCCTTTCAGGACAAATGTGGAGAACCCCCCTCCAGGGGCAGAGGAGGGGGTAATAATCGAAAACACTGCCCTCGAGCAGAAAGGGTCCGCAACACCAGGGTGACAGAGATCATTTCTCTGGCCAACCCTACCAGCACTCCTGAGAGGAAGCCCGACTGCCCTGCTCTGGAGGCGGTCGGGGGTCACTTATCTTTGTACCCAGAAGCCTGGTTAGATATCACAAATGACAGATGGGTACAAAGCATCATTTCCAGAGTGTATTTCATACCGTTCTCTGCTGCACCCATTCCCATCAAAAGAATCCTGGATGTTCCACCCAGTTACAGGGAACAAGCAACCATAGAGGTCTACAAGTTGCTAGAAAAAAGAGTCATCCAACCAGTTCCAGCAGACCAAATAGGATTCGGAACTTACTTAAAATTCTTTTTGGTTCCAAAGAAAACAGGGGACTGGAGACCCATCTTGGACCTCAGCAGACTGAACCAATTTGTAAAAAAAGAGAAGTTTTGGATGCTCCCGCTTCAGTCCATACTCCCCTTTTTGGGGAAGGACAATTGGATGTGCTCGATCGATCTCAAGGATGCATACTACCACATGAAAATGGCCAGACCATCCATAGGTCATTTGCATTCTCGGTTGGGAGCCAGTCACTACCAGTTTCGAGCCCTGCCCTTTGGTCTCAATACAGCCCCCAGAGTGTTTACCAAATGTATGGCAGTGGTCACGGCTCACCTGAGGCGTCTAGGATTCCAGGTGTTTCCGTACCTAGACGATTGGCTCTTTTACCTCCACCACCAGGCATCAACTGATTCAGGCAACAGAATCCACTCTGACACTCTGCAACCACTTAGGCATTACGGTCAACTTTGAAAAGTCTGCCTTGTCGCGATCGCAGCATATCATCTTTATAGGGGCAGAGTTAGACATGTCAGCCACCACTCTACGTCTTCTAGTTGAAAGGGTATAAATTCTTCACCAACACATCATTTCACTGGTTTCAAATAACAGAGCTCCAGCCGCAGAGGTCTTGAAAGTACTAGGTTTGATGGCGGCAGCAATTTTAGCCATTCCATTGACCAGGATGCATATGCGGATTCTTCAATGGCTCCTGTTCACTCAATGGTCTTTCCAGGAGTTGCCAATGAACCATATGATTCTGATTACAAACTCTTGCAAGAGGGATCCTCAGTGGTGGTTTACATCTCTACATGTCACAATAGGATGCCCCTTTGTACTTCCCCCTCCAGTAGCCACTGTGAACACGGACGCTTCCCAGATAGGGTGGGGGGCATTTTCAGGGAAAGACTGCCCAAGGCACATGGATGGATCAAGAGTCACATTTGCATATCAATGTCCTAGAGGTGAGAGCGGTACTTCTGGCATTGCAGTACTTTCAGGACTCTCTCCCTCTAGGGACAATTGCCATACAGGCAGACAACATGTCACTGGTCTGGTATTTGAACAAACAGGGCAGGACCAAGTCTTACCCCACTTTGCCGAGAAGCCCTCAGAGTTTGGCAGTGAGCTGTGTCATCCCAGTGCTTTCTGTTGGCAATGTACATCCTGGGGAGATCCAATGCGATAGCAGACAAGCTGAGCAGGGCAATATTGTTGCCACATGAGTGGTCCCTCAAACAGGAGATTGCGGACAGGATTTTTCACAAATGGGGCCAGCCTTGCTGCGATCTTTTTTCCAGCCACATCAACACCAAATGCAGAAGCTACTTTGCCCTGATCCCCCCTCGAGGAGAACCCCAGAGGGATGCACTCATACACAATTGGCCTCCGGGTGTCCTCTATGTATTTCCCCCACTTCCGCTGATACCCAGATTTTTACAGAAAGTGAAGTCACTGGGAAGGACTGTCATTCTTATACCCCCTCATTGGCCTTGGCAGATTTGGTTTCCATTTTTTACCATCATCTCTTGGAGGATCCATGGACCCTGGACCCAGTTCCATACCTTCTGACACACCCATCAGGGGACCTCCATCCTTCCTTGCAGTCGCTGAAGCTAACTGCTTGGCTGCTCCAGTTCCCCATCTAGCCAGGCTTCATAATCTTTCAGATGACACAAGTCAAATTTTGTTGGCTTCCCACAAACCTTCCATCAGAAAATTGTATCGTAGTAAGTGGAAAAGATTTTCCATTTGGGCTTCTAACAAAAACCTTGATCCTTACCAAGCTCCATTGTCATCCATTCTAGAATTCTTGACCGAGATTTTTCCTGAAGGAGCTGCAGCTGCTACTGTTAGGGTCCAGTTAGCAGCTATATCTAATTTCCATCTAGGTACTGATGGACTGAATATTATGCAACACCAGTTATCCAAGGCTTTCCTCAAAGGTGCTTTTGACATGAGACCTCCAGTGTAGACTCCTTATTCTCCCTGGAGCTTGAATTTCTTGCTTTCCCATATTATTCTTTCTCCCTTCGAACCAGCATCATCTTGTGAGCTAAAGTTTCTGTCATGGAAAACTATTTTTCTTGTGGCCATTACTTCTGCCAGCAGAGTGTCAGAGCTTCAGGCATTATCTATCAAGCCTCCCTATATGATTTTTCATCCTGACAGAGTATCCCTTAGGACTAACTCTTCCTTTTTGCCTAAAGTATGTTCTGAGACAAACATCAATCAAGTTATTGAGTTGCCCGTTTTCTTCCCCAACCATACCAACAAATTAAAATACATGCTGCACAAACTTGATGTTCACAGGCAGCTTAGATATTATCTGGACAGAACAAAAGACTTCAGAAAGTCAGACCAGCTTTTTGTTTCATTCTCTGAAGCCAGAAAAGGTAGACCAGTGGCTAAAACAACCTAGGTCTAAGTGGCTTTCAGATTGTATCACCTACACTTACTCATCTGCTAATAGGTCTTTGTTGCATAAAGTGAAGGGTCATTCAACCAGAGCAGTCTCTACTTCTTTGGCCTTTCAAGCCAAGTTACCTCTTGACAATATCTGTGCTGCAGCCACTTGGTCTAAACCTCACACTTTTATCACTCATTACAAAGTGGACAAGGCCTCCAGGGACAGGGCTTCCTTTGGTTTTACGGTCCTGAAAAATGTACTCCCGTGAGCCACCCAGGATCTAGGGTGCTAGGGATGCTACCCATCAGTGAAGAATGAATGGCGAGATTGAACAACTTTACATAAAAAAGCAATGTACTCACCATAACGTTACATGTGAGTTGTTCCATCTTGCCTTCATTCTCACGTCCCTCCCTCCTTCCCCCACCTGGCTGACGGTTGACCTGGAGACTGACTTCATCCTGGTTATTCAATGTTTCTTCCTGTCTGGGGAGATTAGTCCTCTTACTAGGATATGGTACAAGCAGCAAACAAGATCTGAGGTAATTCCAGCAATGCATCATGGGATAAGGGGCTTGGTCTCAAGCTACTGGTAATCTTTGAACTTTGTTAAACGGTCATGTCAGAGCCAAGGATCGGCTCCAAACCCATCAGTGAAGAATGAAGGCGAGATGGAACAACTCACATGGAATGTTATGGTGAATACATAACTTCTTTTTATAATGCTGAAGATGTTACACTGTGACCTTCCAGAACCAGCTCATGGATCCTGATACATGTTTCTCTTGTCCATACTTGCAGGTGTTAAGAAAATGGAATAATAAATGGAGACTAGATTTACACAAACACGCAAAAACATACCTAAGTCATGAAATGCCAACAACACACAACACAAATTTCACATTATACTCCATACCAGGCAGAAAGCAGCCTCAATACTTCCTCAAACTGTTGGCCTGATGATGAAGGATAAGAACTACTACTGGTAAAATGTCCAGAGGCTGGAAATAGGAGTTGTCTTTATTGATTAATACAAATGATTGAGGAATGCCCAACCAACCTCTTCAGGTTTGCAGAGTTCCTATAGCAAAACAGCCAAAGTACTGAATATTTACTGTGAAATGGCTTATTCGATACAACCATGACTGTATGTCAAAAACATCCATGTTATGTCCTCATTGCTATCAATAGTACAGCTATATGGTCTGGCAGCTCCCTTGAACACTACAGTATTGTAAAGCTGGCAACAGCTGCATGCTGTATACATAACCACAAATATCTGCACACATACAAGCATGAGTACATATATAGAACCAAATGAAAACTGTAAAATCCAAAACCAGAAAGCAGCACAAGCAACCAGAGTGGATACAAAAAATATGTATAATTTATTGACTAAGCACTTTCCTTTGTGTGTAATGTTAGAGTTCATCAGAATCTAAAAATATATGCACCACACATGATTTGAATATCCTTGCCAAAAATTACATGTTCACCTTTAAGCTAATCACATTAACTATCACACACCAATTAATAAAAAATAATTATACAATATCCACCCCCCCCAAAATAAACTATTACTAAAAATTAAACTTTAAATGAACATAGTTTTAAAATATTTGATATAGATACATGATCATTCAACCCAGGGAAAATTGTAGCATTTAACTTTATTTGCCACCACAATTCCCGAGCCACAATTAGATCTTCCCAAGGCACTCCCCTCACATCTTTCTGTACCATATCTATAACAAAAAACTTAAACTTGTGATCTTGATACTGAAAAATGTGTTTATATAGAGCTTTCTTTTTGTTTTTATTTTTTATATCCAAAATATGTTCTGAAATCCAGTCCCTAAGTTGCGTTTTGGTTTTACCTATGTAAAACCCAATACAATGCAGGCAAATAGCTGCATATATGACACCCACTGAATTACAAGTGCAGTGTTCTGTAACTAAACTTTTTTTCCTTATTAATAGTGATATTGTTGTTCTCCAATATGTATTTCCACTGGGGGAAATATCCACATTTATATGTCCCTTTTCTTTTCTTGGTAGAACTCAACAAAAGCATTGTAGATATTGTCAAAAATATCTTTGAAGGACCTCCCTTTTCTAAATACAGTAACAGATGCACCTCCCACAATATCTGTGAAATTATTGAAAAAGAGAAGATATTCCAGTTGTTCTTCAAAATATACCCAATATCTCTGTGGGCACCAATTAAAGATGTGACAAATGACTTGGAAAAGTCCTTCTCTGATCCTTTCTTATTTACCAAATTCTGGAGACAAGAACCACTCCCCATGAGTGGCACATATATTCCTTCCCATCTTTTAGTAATAACTTCCCTGGAAATGTCTTGGACTAGCATCTTGGGATACCCTCTAGAAACAAATATTTGTTGTAGTTTGGAACACTCCAACTGGAATTGTTCCTCCTCTGACGACATCCGGGTAAGCCTTGTGTATTGCCCCTTGACTATGTCCCTCTTCTGCTGCTCAGGATGACAACAACTAGAGTAATGTACTAAACCATTAGAATATGTGAGTTTCCTGTAGATATTACTGATTAATTTTTGCTCACTAGAATCAATTTGAATTGCCACATCCAAATAATATATCTTAGTGACTAAATGAGAAAAAGTAAACCTCAGAAGGGGAGTAGTCATGTTTATATAAAATATGAATTCTTCGATTTCTTGTCCAGAACCTTGTCAGATGATAAAGATGTTCAGGAATCAAACATAAAGGGACCAAGGTGACAGATTAAAGACAATAAAAATAAATGGGGGGAATTTAATAAAGCCTACATGTTTTTATTTTTCCATGTAGGCATTGCTCTGTGCTGCTAACACGGATACAAAATGTTTTAAATTCAGTAAGCACTGCTGAGCAACTCGCACACATACAGAAACACACAGAAACTTCTGTGGCATGCAAATCACCTCATAAGCAGGTGAAGCTAATGCAAATGAGTCAGGTAGAGTGATCCAGCAAGCAGATGGGCATCTGTTTAGACCCCGTGTCAGTCCCTATAGTGTACGCAGAAAGTTTCCATGTACAGGAGTATAGACAGACAAAAGGGGTTGTAAAAATGGAGATATACGGACAGAAATGTCATACCACATACACATATGACTGAAACTATTAGTCTGTATAGGGGAAAAAAAGTAAAGAAAATAAGCTAAATTATTTTTTTTTAATAATCTGGTCATATTTTCATGGCACACCACAGTGCACAAACACAGTTTAGAAAAAAAGAAAAATAAAAAAAAGGAAAAAAATTAATATTATGTGACTGAAATGTATTACAGGACTGTGTGTGGAGTCCCTACAAAGCTGCATTGGTGATGTTGCTAACATGGTTGGACTATAAAGTGTGTAGTTTCCAGGCTGTGAACATGGATACCTATGCAAATGAGGTGGAGTTACTGAAAAGCAGAAAGGAGTAATCATGTCCACATATCCTCTTCCTGTAGGCTTAGACCCATGTTTCTGTTTATACGGGATGTAGCTGACACCAGAGGGGTGTGTCCACTCACTATGAAGTTCATTTTATTTTAGGTGCGTGTGTTTGCACAGCAGACTGCCTGGCTGAGCTTGTCCTTCCAGGCGGGGGGGGGGGGGGTATCTACCAACTTCTAAGCTTTGTTTATCTTCAATGCACATGTTTGCATGGCACACTGCCATGCTGAGTGTGTCTGAAAAAAATGTGCTTAATTAATTTAGACCCTTGTTTAAGCTAAAATAGGGCCATTAAATTATGTTAATTATATTGTAGACATTTGGAATGCATCATACTTAGCCAATCACATACTCGGCACCTACAGCAGAGCTCTATAAAGTATGTGTACACCCTACATTCTGATTTTTTCCAAATACTCTGGACCATTGCAGTACAGACTTGGGAATTTTAACTGAGATAATGCTAGGGCTGCTGCAGGTCGGCTACACCTGTATGTGTTAGATACTGAAGTCACTGCTGCTGTTGCTGTTGACAATAGGCCTAGACAGATAAGGAGAAGATCTAGGGTAACCTTCCAGGAGCTACATGAGCAGGAGATTGTAGAGCGCTACAGGTTCGACAAGGACATACTACAAGAGCTCACTGAGCTGTGACACCCTCAACTCAGATCCAGAGCCAACAGAGCGGAATCCATCCCAGGGGAAACAAAGGTATTTGTAGCCCATAGGATGCTAGCTACAGGTATGTTCCAAAGACCAACTGGGAACATGATGGGGGTCTCACAGGCATCAGCATCCAGGGTACTTCATCAGTTCCTGGATGCCATGCTACCTCATGCCAATAAGCACATTTCTTTTCCCATTACTGCTGAGGTGAGGGCCAGTAATATGCAACACTTCTACTATGCAGCACATTACCTGGAAGTAGTGGGGACTAGAGATTGCACTCATGTACACATCAAGAAACCACCCAGTGAGGAAGGTAGATGCTATGTCATCTGCAAGGGGTGTCACTCTATCAACTGTCAAGTCAAGTGAAATTACCAGGGGATTATCATGAATGTGTGTGCTGGCAGCCTTGGCAGTTATCACAACTCCCATATCTGGCACGCATCACAGCTGTACCAGATGTTTGCTAGGAAGGACATCTCACATGGCCACTTACTGGGGTATGCTGACTATGCCCTGGAACCATGGAAGAATGCCATAATGAGGTACATGCACAAACTAGGAACATCATAGATTATGTGTCTTGCAGTACTCTCCAGCCACATGTGCACATATATCCACAGTATGTGCTATGCACTACAATATGATCCTGCAAAAACAGCTGGAGCAGGATCAGCAAAGGGAAGAGATACACAGCCCCCAGCAGTGCCTAGGTCACCACAGCTAGTCACAGGAAGACTTGGAGGAAGAGCCCCCTGATGATGTCCCTGTAGGCAGACATTGGCATGCCCAGTACCCCCTGGCTTTGGCAAAGAGACAACGCATAGCTCATTCAATGAAAACCTAGAACCCTAGGGATTGACACCTTACTCCTACTCACATGCATATATTAAAATTGATTCCAGGCAACCCAGAAAACCTGTACCTATCCTGCTTGCAGCAGACAGAGTCAGCCCTGAACTACAGTTCTGTCAACTGCTGCATTCGCAAGGTAATTCACTAACCTATACACTACTTGTAAGGATTATTATAACATGGTATTGTATGCATGGATCTGCTGCATTTATGCAAGGAAAGACAGTGTGCTGTTTGGACAAAGATAACATCCACATTGGGCTACAGTTATCCAGTCCACTAGTATGTGTTCCTTAATATTCACTAGGCCTCATGGTTGGAATATGCACTGCATCAGTCAAGGGAGATGTTAAACAGTGTGGTCACATGATATTTGGACTACTGTGCATCCCAGCAGAACATATGCTATTGTTCCCCCACACACAACACAGCGGTTGTCCCACATAACCACTTTAACAGTAGGTCATCAGTGGTATATCAGCAGTCCAGGCAATCTCAGGCCAGTAACATAGAAATTGATCACACATTGTATGTCTCACTTAATGCAGGAATAACGTATATATGTATGCTATTGACTGTGTGATGAAACACTACTCTCTGGCTGGCAGCTTGTGCAGCTCAGTGGACTAGGCAAGTTAGCATGGGTGATGCTGTTGATGGTTCATATCTGGAGCTATCCACATCTTTTGCAAGTGAGGCATTATTATGTTGGTGTTTTCACAGACTGTCAGTCTGTGTGTGGAGTAACATTATGAACCTCTGTTACATACTAATTACATCAGACAGCTGGAGAATGACATAGACATTTTGATTGAAGTGCAATACTTCAGAAACAGGAACAGATGTCAATGTCTGTAACACACAAAATCCGGGACTGGAGAGCAGGTGAATGTGGCCTGGAGTCACTTTATAAGTACTGACAGTCCCACTGGGCATGCCCATACATTTAAACTGAGTGCAATCCTGTTGCCCCTTGATCAAAATGACTTGTCATATATACATATGTCTATACATACCTACCTGTCACTATCTCTGCCTCACATACATAGTATATATATGTATATATATATATATATATATATATATATATATATATACATATATATATATATATATATATATATATATATATATATATATATATATATATATATATATATATATATATATATATATATATATATATATATATATATATACATATATATATATATATATATATATATACATATATATATATATATATATATATATATATATATATATATATATATATGTGTGTGTGTGTGTGTGTGTGTATCCCTTTGCCAAACAACTGAGAATCCCTCATTGGCTATCAAACTGGAATGGTTATGCACTTTTTGGCCCTGTAAGTTGCTGCTGGCTTCCAAACTGCCCTCTTCTACAAGTGCCCTCAACTACGACATATAATTCAAAACATACTACTGGGGAGACATACCTGATGATGTCATCTACCTTACAACTACCAGCTGCCATTGTAGCATCTGACTTAAGCCATAGGGCATGTGATAAGTGTCACACGTTTCAGCACAGACAATGTGCATTCCAAGACAGACGCTGTCTCAGCCCACCTTCTATCCCCTGCATCACTGAACTTATCTGATAAATAATAATAAATTAAGAAGGTAAGGGGTGGAGCGAGAGAGAGAGAGAGAGATACCATTAGTTATCTCGCAGATAATATTACACACTTCTACTGGTGCGCAGTGTCACTTGTGAGTACAGTGACTACAATTCTTCTATAACTGATGTAGCATGTACATACCTCTCAAGCTGTTAGCATGGGACAGTATGGGTCAGGCAGTAACAAATGCAGGTACACAGCTACACAGAACAGTTTCACATAATGTGGACTTACATAACTACCAAAGTGTTGTGTCAGCAGATTTGAAAATATATTGCATTCCAGGTAATCATTTATGTGGTAATCGTGGAACAGACAGATTAGGCAGTACAAAAGATTATGACAGTTGAGAGGTATGTTTGTGTACATTAAGTAAACTAGACAGATGTCATGCCTTAGTTGGCAAGCATGGGAGTAGAACCCAAAAGCTGTGATTGCAGGCGACATCTACAAATAATGTAACAATTGACTGCAGCAACTTAGAACAGACATGCAATAAATACAGCCCTAATGCAAATATTAAGACAGATTTATTTAGTTAAACACAGTTCTGCTTAATACTTTATTGGTACTGGTGTTTATTATCTGCGAAATCTACACATGATATCTTCCCATAATGTGGACTACCTCACTCATATACCTTTTGTTCCTTGAGTGGGAGGAAAAGAGAGTCATGTGACTGAAATTGACCTGGAGACAGCATTAAACCATAGTATGATTTAAGCAATACATTATTCAGGCCATTAGTTTTGCATTTTACAGCTATTGCAGTTATACCCTTTACTGCAGTGAGATTAGAACAGACATGCAATGAATACAGCCCTAATGCAAATATTAAGATAGATTTATTTAGGAAAACACAATGTTGCTTAACACTTTATTGGTACTGCTGTTTATTATCCTGGAGTGAGAGTTATGTGACTGAAGTTGGCCTGGAGACAGCCTTGAACTATAGTATGAGCTGAACAATATATTATTCAGGCCATTAGTTTTGCATTCTACAGCTATTAATTACACTTGACTGCAGCAACCTTACCGTACACATGCAATGCACAGAACTCTAGTGCAATTATGTTATGACACTACAGTTCTGCTGTACACCTTTTTGCTTACTGTTATTGGTATAGTTTAGTATTTATTGCAATACAGTTGTTATTGTTTGCTTATTGCACTACACTTCTAACTGACCATTTATTGCACTACAATTTGTATTATTTATTCTTTAGTGCAGTACAGTTTTTTATTCTTTATTGTTTATTGCACTACAGTTAGCATAATTTATCTGTACTTACCACACTCACGGCCCAACCTGGCCAGGCACCCAGCATGGGACTGGACATTGCGAGCCCTCAGAGCTACAGCTGTAGGGAGAAAAGAACACCATTATGCATACCAGTTTTTGCACAGATTCAGCTTGCATTTTAGTAAACTACTGGAAGAAATTCTCACATATTTCTGGGGCACTCCCAGCCCTCGCCTCTTGGACTCAGGTGTCCAAAGTTCCCCTCTTTCAAGGCTTCTGGTCATGATAGTAGTGACGTCACTGCTCACAAGTACAGGGACACAAAACTATTAATTCACCACACATTTCAACTGCAGCAGGGAACATTACAGGGAGCTTCACCATGTACATAACATCTGACCAGCCTGAACACTTCTGCCTACACAGATTCAATATAGCTGTTACTATCATCATCCTCAGTAGCACTCCATGATTAATATGCATGGTGCGCTACTGAGGGGGAACTGTGGCCATGTAGAAAGGTACATTCCGTGTAGGCTTATTCTATGCAAATAATCAGTTTTATGCATTACCACTACACCTCCATCATTGTCAGGTTTCATAATCCTTAAATTTCTATTCCAACATAACTGGTGGATGAGTAAGGTTTCAACCCTAGTTAAATTAAATATTTATCAGCAACATTTCTACCTACCAATTTACAAAACTCTGTTTCACACAATTTCTCAAATATAAGTAAAGTTAAAGGCAAGGGGAGGTTATAAACACTTTGCCTTGTCAATTTGTCTGCCACAAATTTGACATTCTTCTCAATATAAAAGCAATTTCAAAAGTTAACTTTCTAAAATAAAAGTTTTAAGTCAATAATCAGTTTGGGAAGATTGGGCGGCTGCAGTCGTGCAGTGATTAGCATTGCCTCCTCACAGCAAGAGGTTCTCCGGTTCGATCCTCAGCTGGGGTGCCTTCTGTGCGGAGTCTGCATGTCTTCCCTGTGGTCACATGGGTTTCCTCCGGGTGCTCTGGTTTCCTCTCATATCCCAAAGACATGCTGTAAGTGGATTGGACACTCTAAATTGGCCCTAGGTGTGAGTGCGTGCATGTGTGTGCCTTCTGTGGAAGGTTGGGCGCCAGGCTGGCAACTTGACACCATAAAACTCCACTGCCAATCATGAGCGGACAGGTGATCTGCTGTGGTGACCCCTAACTGTGAAAAGCCGAAAGAAGAAGAAGAATCAGTTTGGGAAGATTAACTAAAAGACTAGGTACAAAGGTATGTCCTTTACAGAACAATTTAGCGTAATCTTGCCTTAATAAAGTTAAAAATAGAAAAGTCACCTGTAACATCATCTATAATGGAAAGGCTTAATTTGGTTCCATCATCTCCAGCCAAGCATATTAACTACTTTTGGAGCGAAATGTCCCTTATTGGTTTGAATGATTCCAGTTCTGCTCTATTCTGCCTTGGCTGAATGGACTCTGTGGTGGCTGATTCCAATTCTGTAACCATTCTGAGCATCTCAGAAGAGCTTGATCTAAAGGGAGAAGTGCATCCTCTCTAATACTGCCACTCCCCCTACTATTGCAGTAATGTGATTGGTGGATTGCGCCCCACCTCCAAAAGTCTTTGGTTGGGGATAGGCTCGCTCGTTGCGGTATTCTTCCTGGTCCTGGCTTAATTTTTGTTTTTTCTCAATTTAATATACCCCACAATTTTGGTGTGTGATAGTAAATGTGATTGGCTTAAAGGTGAACATGTGATTTTGGCAAGGATATTTAATTTTATGTGTGGTGCATTTTTTTTAGATTCTGATAAAGTCTAACATTATAAACAGACCAAAGCTCTTAATCAATAAATTATATATTTTTGTATCCACTCTGGTTGCTTGTGCTGCTTTCTGGTTTTGAATGAGTACATATTTGTAGTACAGAGAAGAATATAGCTTTTTATCTCCAACAGATATGAAGGCTATGCATGCCATCCACACAGACAGCTCCTCTTGCAGTGTGATGGATGGGATCTAACTATGCTCAACTCCAGTGTTTGTGTTATTAATAATCATAGCAAGGTATGGATTCCAACTTTTGTCCTCTGTACTAGAGCTTTCTGTGGCAGGTGATACAATATACATTTGGCAATGAAGACCAATGAAATTATCAGTCACCTGTATGCTCACAAGTCTACAATATGCAAGTGAAACAACATATCTATAAAGATGGATAGCGTGGTCCCAGCCTACTTATCGGACAACTGTTCTTCTCAATAAAATCATGTGTCTGGCACACTCCCTGGCTGAGACATTGTAACTGTGTAGGTAGAAGAGCAGTATACTTATCAGAAATCATGTTCCTTCTCTTAGGCATTTATAGCAAATGTTCCAGCTTTACATTAATCCATTGACTACTGGCATAATTAATATTATAATAATGCTGAACAGACCTGCTTGCTTTTACACACTATATAGACACCATTTACAGCAACACAGAGAAAAATATGTCTACATTAATTCAAAAATGCTCGGCATTGCACAGCTGCTAGGCATTTTACAAATATGAAAGCTTCAAGTTGCAAGGAAGTGCAAGTTGTCAGCATGGTAATCCCACACTTCCTCATATTTCACACTATTTAAGGTGTAAGCCTCAACATCAATTAGGACTAATAGCTTATGGCATTAGCTGCTAACCAATGAATTGTATGTTCAAGGTGCTGCCATGTTATTGTATAGTTGTATCACTGGGTATGACTGCATGGCAGGAATGTGTCATTTTGTAACTGCCAACTATTCATTTACATTTATTGGAGTTATGTATCTTGTTTGGCACATCAGCACCAGTTGTGTATCTTTGCATTTCTTTCAAGTTAACTCATTCACTCCAATGGAGCTCAAGAAGTTTGCACTGTAACTTCCAATGGGCAGAGCCTAAGCCTTTTGAGAGAATCAAATTATATCCTCACATTTCAAACTTACTCTTCTCCTTTTGGCTTTTCCCGGTTAGGGGTCGCCACAGCAGAACTCCAGTCTGCTAATGATTGGCAGTAGGCTTTTTTATGGTGCCAAGGTGCCAGCCCAACACCCAACCTTCAACAAAGTCAAGCCCATTCACACATGTCTTTCGAATGCCACTCGACCATGGGGAGGACATGCAGACTCCACACAGAAGGTGCTCCAGCTGAGAATCGAACAGGAGAACCTCTTGCTGTGAGGCGACAATGCTACCGCTGCACCACTGCGGCTTCCTCACATTTCAAACAAATGTTCTTATTTCTGGAACCATAGGGATTATGAAAAATATAAATGGCAAACTCTTTAAAACAAACTGTTTTTATAGTGTTAATATTCTCTAGGTTCTGGGTCTTAAACTGAATGTTATAAGTCACAAGAAACACAATAGCTTACATTTGTAATATTTTATAAACAACTTACAATATCTCAGCAACCACTCAAGTTACACACATACTGTTACCAGCATTTTATTCATCTACCTGAGAGCTATCATATGAGGCTAAGGAGTTTTTTTTTGTGTAACTTGGTTATTGAGATATTTAGAAAAATGTGAAAATTATACCTATGTAAATTAATATCATAAAAACAACAGGCAATATCTATTTACCTGCACTGCACAGAGGTCAAATATTAATGCAGTTGAGTCTGCTATTGTGTAACCCTTAAAATGAAATATTTTAAAACTTTATACATAGCATGGTTTTGGAATTATTGATGCAAATATGAACAAGCAATATTTGATTCCTAGAAGCACTGGTAGGAGTTAACTGCAAATGCACCTGGAGGCGTCACGCGGATGTAATTTAACTGTGCGCCATAATGTGGTACAGAGTGGCAGACAAACATCAATCTATCTTCAGAGAAATTAAAAATCCATTTCATTGGTTTAATAAAGTTGTTAGAGTAGTCCATTCAGAGATGCACTGCATGGCATAGCTTCTGCAATGTTTAGTACAGCAGAAGATGTTAGCTTAGTACGCTCATGGATGTCTTGAATAATGGAAAGAAATGTCACCACAGATGAAATTACATTTTGTGAGTGATGCCTCAACGATTCACTAATCTGATGGGACAAGTTTTAAAGATCTCCATGTCTTAATGATAAGTAAAATTACTAAAGATGACCATTGTGATACATTTTACTATGTGACCATGACTGATGTAACAACAAATGCAGTCATACCAGTTTAATCAGTGTGAATAACAAGTAGTGTTTTAAACATTTTTGTTTCTGATTATTTACTATCTTGCTGTGCTATGTTATACCATTGTTCTGCAAGCCTGTGAAACTGGTAAACTATCAGTTTAATTTCTCCAAGTCTTTTGAGTTTCTAATATCATGACAGGAATGGACCCCATTCCTAAGTCAGCTTATGGTTAAGGTTCATAAAATTAGTATTGTTTCAGTCTTTGATGTTAGCAAAAAGTGCTCTTTGCTACGCATGTAATGTGCCCAGAGTTGACTCCTTCTGCAATTCATATGGAGTTAAATGCATCAGTAACACATGTAAGTATGACTATAAATTATTTTCTATAAGACCCATCACTCCTACTACTACTGAAACTGTATGGGTATCTTTCTTCCACATTGCCCTCATTTCTGTCTGCAAATCTTGTTGACTTTGTGTCTCTCTGTACATAAGACACTGTAATCACTGGGTGTAGCAATTTCAATGATCAATGCTACTTTTGTCTTCTTTTCACGGACTACTATATCTGCCTTTCTCACATCTATTTTTTGAACTGTTGATAACGGGTAATCCCATGTGATATAAATTTCATCATTCTCTATAATGCTTTGTGGTTCGTGTTTCCAATACTTCTCAGTTACTTCGATATTGTAATGTTTGCGCAGTCTCCAATGCAACAGTCTTACTACATTATTCTGCCTTTCAGTAAATAGGTCCTTTGCCATTAATCTATCACACACACCAACAAGATATGCAACTTTTTCAAGTAATGTTTTACAGAACCCACATTTGTTCATTTCTCCCACATGTAAACCAACATGTACATAGTCCACTATCCTGGTCCACTAATTAACTTTTCATCTTTTGGTTTCAATTCACCTCTCCTTAACCACTCTTGTGTCAGACCTTATTGATATGAAGTTTTTCCAGGAGATTTCTGTATCTGCAAAGGAGGACAGTAGAAATGAGGATTAGTAAAAATTACTAAAATTATGTCTTTCCCACATTTCTTACCTTTTCATCTGATCTTTCTCCTGAGGGCACATTCTTTGCTCTCTGTTTCCTGAGGGCATTCTACAAAAAGTTCCAGAACATCTTCCTGTCACATATTCTGTTAGGCTGCATCATGCATCATCCATTGTTGTTTTATGTGGGAACTCACTGGCATATCTCTTTACAGCACTGATTGCAAAACAAAAAATATATATATATATCCTTGTTTCCCATCTTTCCTGACCTAGAGTAGTCCAAATACAGGCTTTGCTGTATTCTGGACTTTTGGAAAGTTCCTGTGTTGCCCATTTCCTTTCTTGGATAAAGGGAGGCTTCTTTGTTCACCAGTGGCAGTGGGGAACTTGGAGCAGCCTATCTATCCCTGGAGGAGTGTTCCCAGCACAAGACTCTGGTAGTCTATTGGCCGTTTTGGGCCAATTTCTAGGTCTTTCAAGTCCCCCTGTATAAAACCCGCTTTAGCGCGGCTTTGCACAATTTTGCACATAGCGCAGCATCAGGCAGTGCTGCTTAATTGGGTTTAAACCATTCTCGGCTCCACAAAGTCTGCTCTTCACTTTTTCCCTTAGAACTGATCTAGTTCTCATAATAAACACCCTATTTCCACTCTAAAGCCTGGCACTTGCTCACTAAAGCAATTATATAAGTCAGCACTAAAAAATTAAAAGCACTACACCCTCACAAACACCCCTTGAGTACTTTGTTACCCATTGGCCCTTTTTTTCAATTATAAAGGAATTCCCAATACAATTCGAGCATGTCCAAAGGTCAGTTGTCAATCTCCTCTCCGGTCCAGCTGGTGAATCTGGGAATCTTGAGGCAATGTTACAACTGCCTCATGTACACAGACAACCCTCTCCTCCTCCCAACAAATTCCAACACATGTGAGAGATGCAACCATATAGCCAAACTGGAGGCTAAGCTCTCTCAACTCAGTATTGGCGTAACCAGTCAAGAGGAGAAGGAAACCACACTCACTACAATTCCAGTCTCACATAGACCTACCATGACAGAAAACCAAACACATAAACACACAAAAACATACTCGGAGGCTCTAAATAAAAATCTGCCTAAGCAGCAGAGACCTCCAAAGCAGACACCCAAGCAACTGCTACCCCAATACAAAGCACGTGCAACACATAGCTCACAAAGCCAGTGTGCTGAACAGTCACAGCCCTTAAGGCTAAACAACACACCTGATACACTTGTAATAGGTGACTCTATCGTCAGGCACACTGACGTCCTGCTCACCAGGCTGAACAAGGAGAAGGTCACGGTGAGCTGCCTGTCGGGTGCTAGGATCCGCCACATAACACAAGCACTCAGGTCACTCAAAGGCAAGTACAAATATGACTCAGTCATTGTCCATGCTGGTGTGAATGACCTGAGATGTACCTCCCTGGACTACATGAAAAGAGACATAGAGGAGCTCTCTGAGCATGTAGCCCAGGCCGGTATGACCCTGACCTTGAGTAGCATCTTACCCTCACCAAGAATGATGCCACAATATGGAGACAAGATGATCAGTTTCAACAATTGGCTTAAGTATTGGTGTCATTCAAAGGGGATCCAATGCCTGTCTGCCTGGGATGACATGCTCAACAAGCCATGATGCTTCGCTAGGGACGGCTTGCACCTGTCACCCCTGGGCTTTCGGATATTGGCAAAGGCTCTTGCCACCCCCATAGTGCCTTTTTTAGGCAAGGCTCAAAAGACAAACCCACCTCCATAGGTATCACAAGGGATAAGAAACTAAGAGTAATGCTACTCAACGCCAGAAGTCTAAACCTCAAGATGCATGCACTCGAAACTCTCCTTAGCATGGAAAACATCGATATCTATGCAGTAACAGAAACCTGGTTCAAGGCTCCCGAGAGCACGCCAGCACTACCAGGTTATACCTCATACCATGTTTTTCGGCCCCAACACTTGGAATGAACCACAAAAGGAGGGAGAGTATCAATATTCGTCAAAGATACCCACACCTCCAGGTTGGTGGCACAGCACGAAGCATCAGAGACTATTCATGTGCAACTAACAGTGGGTAAAACTGCCTTCCAGTTTATAGCCTGCTACAGACCACCTTCCCAAACTCAGGAACCCCCCTCGGCCTTCCTGAGAACACTGGAAAATATGAAGGTCTCTCCAAACACCATTATATTGGGCGACGTCAACTACCCTAACATAGACTGGGAGATTACTCTAGCTCCAACACCCTAGCCCAAAGGTTCCTAGAATTTATAAACTGAAATGCTATGGAACAACTTGTTGCCACTCCCACAAGAGGGGAAAACATACTGGACCTGATCATCACCAACATGGGGACTCTATGCTCCAGACCAGAAGTGTATCCCTCACTGGTAAGATCAGACCATAAACTAATCTCACTAGATATTCACATCCCGACCCCAGCCCCTGCCCAGAAAACCACAGTGAAAATCTTCTCTAAAGCAAATTTCACACGCCTCAAAACTGAGGTGGAATCTTCAAAGCCCCTGGGCCTGTGGAAAATACGGCCCAGACCACAGAATCCTTTCTAAACGCATTCTATGAACACCTTCAGGAATGCATGGATCATGCAATCCCAAATAAAACCAAGACCCAATCCTCCAAAGTTAGGCGTCCTGTCTGGTAGACCCCAGCCATAAACAAACTATACAATAGAAGGAGGAAGCTACTACATGATAGAGCAAAATCTCAAAAAGGGAAGGCATCTCTGATCAGTATTAGCAAAAAACTATGGGCACTCATAAAATCGTCTAAGGCCAGCTTTGACGGAAAAATTGCACAGGACACTAAGGATAATCACAAGACTTTCTTTAATTATGTTAGGAACCTGGGTGGGAATTCCCAGATATGCTCAGAATTAGTCCAAAATGACAAAAAATACACCAAACCCACAGAGATTGCCAACATCCTAGCTGAGAGGTTCAGCGCAAACTCCCCCCCCCTTCCCCACCAAAAGGCAAATATCTATCCCAGCAGAGTGCTGCCCCCCTGACATCTCAGATGCTCAGGTAAAAGCCACCCTAACCAAAGCAAAAAACACAGCATCAATGGGACCAGACGTTGTCCCGGGCTGCGTCCTACATGAACTCCAAGAAGAACTAAACCCAAACATAAAACTACTGTTCAATCTCAGCCTTACTACAGGATATGTACCCAAAGAGTGGCGTACAGCAACAGTGGTCCCTCTCCACAAAGGTGGTGCCTCAACAGATCCTGGAAACTATCGCCCCATAAGCTTGACTAGCTTGGTCTGCAAAGCTATGGAAAGGATCATCATGGACCTCATAAATAAAGATATTGGGGACCTATAGACACTGGATCCTACCCAGTTCGACTTTGTTAAGGGCAGATCCTGCCTCTTAAACCTGGTCAATTTCTTTGAAACAGTCACCAAGGCCATTGACGAGGGGAAGGTGGTCCACACAGCCTACCTGGACCTTGCAAAAGCCTTTGATACAATACCCCACTCGGGCATTATAGATAAGCTCACCAGCTTAAATATAAACCCCTATGTAACTAGATGGGTTGCAAACTGGCTCAAGGACAGAACCCACATGGTTAGAATTGCTGGAGCCATGTCAGACTCCAAACCAGTTACAAGTGGCATCCCACAAGGCTCAGTCCTGGGACCTCTCTTGTTCTTTATATATTTCTTGGAGGTACAGGCTAACACGGAAGGACTGTGGCTAACCAAGTTTGCAGATGACTGCAAACTGGGCACCATAATAGACTCTCCAGCTGACACAAGCATCCTACAAAAGGGCCTCATAGAAACGAACAACTGGTGCCAGAGCCATGGCCTCAAGCTAAACGCCAAAAAGTGTATAGTCATCCCCTTTGGCAAAAACAAAGTGCCCACAAATTCCCACATAGGTGGTAATCCATTAAGTACGGAAGAAGTAATTAGGGACCTGGTGACCCAAGTTGATAGCAATCTCTCATTTGACAACCATGTGGCCAAAGTGGTTAGAAAAACATTTTATATAGCCCACCTAATCATGAAGGGATTCACATCTAGATCAGGGGAGGTCATCGTGCCTCTTTACTCATCCCTCATCAGGCCCATAATTGAGTACAATGCCCCTTTTGGGATGTACCTTACCAGACACCTGCAGCAACTGGAAAGACCCCAAAAGTACCTCACCAAGAGGATCAAAGGGCTCAAACAGATGCCATATGCTGCCCAGTTAAAGAAACTCCAGCTCTACTCAGTGGCATACCACCTGCTCAGAGGCGATCTTTGCCTAACGTATAAAGCCATGTCCAATCCGGAATTAATGGACATGCTGCACCTCAGAAAATCCAAATCCCATCATGCTACGGGCTCGAGAGACTTGAACCTCAGCACTGAAATAAATAGGACATGCTGGAGGGACAGATTCATAACCCAGAGGCTCCCTTCACTCTGGAATAAAATCCCAGTCCAGGTTAGGTAGAGTCCCTCATTGACTCTCTTCAAGAGGAATCTTGATGAGTGGATTGGAGATAGTAGGTTTTCCCCGAGTATCACTTCTGTATCACTGTTAGACAGAGGCACAGTATACTAACCTCGAAAAAGGGCATAGCAAAATTCATTTAAAATGGGTGGCGAAAGCCAAACACACTCTGGCTAGGCTTATAAATGCCGTAGGGCAGATAGCCTAGTATGAATCTATGAACGTATGAACGTATAAGTTGTCACCATTTCCTGCTTCTTCCCTTGCCATTCAATTCCAAATGAACTTCTGCGCTGGTTTTCCACTGAAGGCTCCAGAGTATCTTCATTTGGCAACAGATCAGATGCTTCCCTTTCCAATGCTTCCTCTTTAATTTGTGGACTCATTGTTCCATCATACTGTGACATTTCCAAAGTTGGATTTTCTTCACTAAATCCTTCACTTCACAGATAATCCTTAAGTTCAGTTTCTAATTCTTTAATTTATCCCTTACTAATCCTCATTTCTACTTTACTCATTTTTATTCTTCCTTGTGCTGTAAAATTGTCCATATCCAGATGCCTTTGCCTGTATTTCTCTTCAAATATCGCTGGTGCTGATTTTTTTGCACTGATTAGTTTTGCTTTCTCACGTGTATAAATGTTGCACCCATATTAAATCTCTTTTTCTGTCCATATTTTTTGAGATCTCTCCTGCTCTTCCTGTTTCTCTTTACTTTGGGCACTCGTTGTTCCATCATGATATGACATAACCTATGTTAAACTTTCTACACTAACTCCAGGATTTAATAAACTCTGTGTAGGCACCGTCTGGAGCCTAAACAGAATGTATCCATGTACATGGCCACACTCCTCCGTCGGCAGCATGCCATGCATATTAATGATGGCGCACTGCCAAGGGAGAGCAGAGGAACATGGAAATTGAATCAATGTTGTCTTTTTTTTTTAAAAAAGTGGCATGTTTGCATGGAACAGCTCAGAGCACTGCAATGCCAGGCTGTGCTTACATGTAGACAGCTGACACTTGCCAGACATCTAAATATAGAAACTGGATGTAATTAAGTATGACATTTTATGTTTTTTTTTTAATTTGGTGTTGGTGCGGTGAGGAGCATGGCTAAGCCAAGCAAAGCTCATACATACATGGCAAACACCTATCAGACATCTAAAAATAGAAACCAGATGTAATTAATTATTTATTTATTGGTTTGTTTACGCATGTTTGCATGGTGTGGCATGGTGCTCAACACAGCTAACCGATACCTCAGTGGTATATGTGAAGGTATAGTGGGTTTCTTAATATCCACGTAGCTTAATGGGTAGAGTTATGGCTGTATGTGTAGTACGTCCAGGGTTTGAATACATGGATATCATAAGTAGTCTGTATTTTTGTTGCACACATTAGGAACAAGATTTTAAAATATGGCTCTGCTGGGCTCTAAACAACTCTGCTCAAACCAGCTAAGCACCGCATACACATGGTAATGGCTGCCAATGTTTGTGCAGTGCTCACCTTTGCTTAAACCATGATTGTACATGTTTGAGTGCTGCTCAGCTCTGCTTGGCCAGTTTGCATGCTGCTAAGCAATGCAGTGCTTTTTTGAATGTTGCTAAATGATGTATAAGGGCAGGAAAACCACCTATATAATGCACACTAGGTGGGAATTCTGCAGAAACCATTGGAGTCTATCATCTGTCAATATGGCTGGTGGTGTTGGAGAAGGTGTGCTCTTTTGAGCTAGGGTCATGGTTGGGCTCCTTGTAAAAAACCATGAAGGTAGGTTGCTGCAGAGAGGTCTCCAAGGCTTGGAGTATAAGATGGAGTCTTGGGACCGGCTGGCCAGAGAACTCACCAATGTTACTGGTATCCATCACACAGGTGAGCAGGATCATCACAACCATGATGACATGAAAAGATGAAAGAGGGAACCTTGGACACCTTGCTCCAAGAAGCAAGGGCAGGGAATGCCCCACAAGTATGTAAGTAATTTTTTATGTTTTACCAATATATGAATGTCTGCATAGCTGTTATGCATGATGGTGTGCCTCTCTCTCAACAGCTGCGGCTGAGAGATCTCACAATTTTGAGTCTCATGCCAGGCACCTGGCCAAGTTGCAACAACAACTGCAAGGAAAATGGTGTACATTAGAATTGTCTTGTCATAACCATTGCAGTAGACCTGTATGCATTGAGTCTGTAAGGTAAGATTGCTGCAGTCAAGTATAACACTGTAATAGCTGTAGAATGCAAATCTAATGGCTGCAAACTGTACTGCATAACTCATAGTATGGTTCAAGGCCTTCTCTAGGGCAGTACTAGTCACATAATGCTTTTTCTCCCACAGGCATCAGGTAATAAAGGTATATGGGTGAGGTAGGCCACTCCACAGCTGGATATTGTGTGTGTGGACTTCCCAGATATTACAAACCAATAACAGTAATATGTATTCACCTGCATTGTTAAAAGTGAAATAAAGCTGTAGTAGTCTATGCAGTATAGTTGTATGCCATGCATGTGTGTTCTAGTGACACTGCAGGCTAGTAAAACACTGTAACAGTACTAGAAAGCTAGAGGAAAGTCCTGTAACTTGCATTGTACAATTCATAGTATTTTTTCAAGTGGTCTAAAGGCAAGTATCAATCACCCTGCAGTCAGCAGTGCCTCAGTAGCTCACTCTGTTAAATTCCTTGTACACTGTACATTTTGCCACACACACAGTCATGGGTTTGATTCCAGTGCTATGTAGCACTATATTTTCAGTACCAGTCTTGTAATGCTCACAATTTCTCTCTCCCCAAGAACACAAAAATGTGATGGGTGAGTTAGCGCACATTATGTCTGGGTCTATATCAGTTCCGCAAAAATCCATTTCAGCGAATACGAAAAGAGTGACACGTATTAATCGAACTGCGAATAGACCGACTGCACTAAACCCCGAAATTTAAAACATCGAACGGTTATAGTCGCCCAACCTAACCGCCCACTACATACTACCTACCGAAACAAAATAAATAAACCACATACATACACTAACCAAACCCTACTCCTAACCCTAACGTAAAGCACCAAAACCCAGCTTCTAACCCTACACTAAATCCCACATACACAATTATCTATGCACTATCCTTAACCCCTCCCTAACCCTAAGGTCCGTAACTGCTGCACACTTCCTCTAAGGAGATATACCCAAACAAAATAAATAACACACATAAATAAATTTAACAAAACCCTACTTCTAACACTACACTAAACCCCACATGTACAACTATCTATGCACTATCCTTAACCCCTCCCTAACCCTAACGTCCGTAATTATCGCACACTTCCCCTATGGAGATATACCCTAACAAAATAAATAATACACATAAATACATTTAACAAAACCCTAGTTCTAACACTACACTAAATCTTACATACATTACCTATCTATACACTTACCTTAACCCGCAGCCTACCCTAAGGTCCATAACTATCGCACACTTACCTTACAGAGCTATACCACAGACGGGCCAACCAAAAACTTTGACATTTCGGATTTTGCTGTTTTGGACATTCAGTGTTTACATAATTTGTGCAATATGTGTCGATCCTTTTGTATTCGCGGAAATGGCGTTTTGATCATCTGATAGGGACCCATTATGTGCATATATTGTATTTAGTCACAGCTAGTGGGTTCTACTCCCATGCCTGCCATCTAAACCATGATGTCTGTCTAGTTTAATTACTCTACACAAACATGCCTGTCAAGCGTCACAATTTTTCATAATGTAATTAGAACTGACTAATCCATCTGTCACATGTTTACCAGATAAATTATTGCCTGGAATGCAAAGTATTATAAAATCCATTTACAGAAAACCCTGGTATTTATATAAGTCCACATTATATGAAACTGTTCTGAGTAGTTCTGTACCTGCATTTGTTAGTGCTTGCCTGATATTGTCTCATGCTATCAGCTTGAGAGGCATGTACATGTTACATCAGCTATAGGAGAATTGTAGTCACAAACAAGTAAGCAGAAAACAATCCACAAACCAAGTAGATACTGGCAACTGTTGCAAAACAAAAAGCGACACTTGAAGATTAAAATTACTTTATAAAACTGCAGATACTGAAAAGTACAATACAAAAATACAAACAGCAACTCCAAGGCAGTATTAAACTGCAGATACCAAAGAGTACAACAAAAATACGGACAGCAAATCCAAAGCAGTATTAAGCGCTTTCGTCAGTTAAATGACTTCATCAGAATACAAATACTGCTACTTACACCAGCTTAAATATAGTGCTTAACCAATCCCATGGAAATTGTCATAATTTCCCTTCAGTTAATATAAATTGCTGCTAATCATATTATATTAAACAGTATTAATATCCTAAAATACAATAAGTCCCTACAAAATCCATACAACAATATTAAAACACAAACATTTTACATTTTTGTTAAAAGAAAAACATAGATTTTAATTTTAACACTGAGGACAGACATCCTATCATTCAAACCAGGGGCATGGTATGCATCAAGTCTGATTTGCCATTTGAGTTCTAAAAACTAGAAATAATCATTCACTGCCCCCCCCCCCGAGGTCCTAAATCCACTTGCTCTAAAATAAAAAATAGAAAAGAATAAGTGGGTTCAATACATAAATGTTTGTATAATGCGTTGTTCTTATTATTGTGTTTAATATCATACAAATGTTGGTATATTCTACTCTTTAGGGCAGTCTTAGTTTTGCCTACATAGTACTTCTCACATTGTTTACACAGGGCTAGGTAGACTACCCCTTTACTATAACAATACATTTTTTTCTTACTAGTAATGTACCCAAAATGTTTTAGTTTTATCATCTCCCTATCCTTAACATAAGGACATTGGGCGCATCTCCCACATTTGAAAGTACCACCCTTTTGTGAATCTGATTTTGTTCCTTCAAAAAGTCCTTTAAAAGAGGTATCCTTCTTATACACCACTATTGGTTTATTACCAACTTTTCCCAGTACATCCAAATCAACATCAAAAATTTTCCAATATTTTAAAATAATATTTTTAATATTAAGAAAATTTGATGTATAAGTAAGGGTTAGTGCACGTCCAAAATTTTCCTGTTGATTATTATGATTATCTTGACTTTGAGTAACGACCTGAGCTAAAACGGCAAAAAAAATGACCATTAGTTCTCTTATTTTTAACTTCATTAAGTATGTCAGTGACAAAAATTTTAGGGTAACCTCTCTTACAAAACATGTTCTTTAAAACTTCACATTCTCTTAAAAAATCTTGAAAAATCAGAGACCATTCTAGCCAATCTTACATATTGACTCTTGACAAGGGCTTTCTTCTGGTGCAATGGGTGCGCTCTTGAAAAATGCAATAGTGAATTTGAATATGTTGGCTTCCTATAAAGTTGTGAAACAAAGCACTTGTTAACAAAATCTTTCCTAATGGTAACATCCAGATAGTTGACAAAATCCAAACTGCTGTTCATAGTAAATCTAAGAAAATCAGTAGTACCATTAATATACGTGAAGAACCTTTTCAGGTCGTCCTCACTGTTTTTCCAGAACAGGACAATATCATCCAGGTATCGTCCATACAATACCCATGAAGCCCTGAATTCTGAATGAACAATAAACAAATCTTCAGATTGTGCCAAAACAATATTGGCAAAAATAGGGGCACAGCACACACCCATTGCAACCCCTTGTTTTTGTTTAAAAAGGTGGTCTTCAAAAGTTACATAATTGTTGTCTAATACTAATTCCATGCGTGTCCGAAGGGTTAGAATGGTGTCATGGTTAAGCATCGAATTAGCACATAAATAATCATAAAACCATTCAAGTCCAGTTTGATGTAGTATAACCGAAAATAAGTCACATACATCAATTGTGACCAGAATAATGTTTTCACTGAACATGCTTTGTTTAATTTTTGTAAGAAAGTCCCATGAGTCCCTAATTACTAAACTACATTTGTCCAATATATTTTTGGTCATACCATCAATGAATTTAGCAATACTAAAGGTTTCGAAGGCCTTGGCGTTAACAATTGGTCGTAAAGGTGGATTATCTAAAGACTTATGTATTTTTGGTATACCAAAAATTGTTGGTATTCTCGGATGTTCAATTACCATATAATTATAGGTCTCTAAGGCAATTTTCCCATTGATTAATAATTGTTCCAATTCTAGATCTATATTACGATAGGCTATATTTATCTCATTGTGTGAGACCACTAGTTATACCTCACTATAAAGTAGTTCCATCATTTTACTATTGTAATCGTCAGTATTCATAATGACCAGGCCCCCACCCTTATCAGGTTTCATTAATCTGATATCACGCTGCTCAAGGATTTCCTTTAACAGTACTGCTTCATCCCTATCCAAGTTACTCAAGTCAATTCTTTTATTATTTTTACTTAATAGATTTATAATATCAATTTCACATAAATTTTCAAATAACTGCACCAAAGGATGTGATGGAGGAGAGAAAGTACCAGGTCTATGAAAATTCAAGTAACCAATAGTGGCATTAGTATTATGAAAATATAAAGCTAAATTTAGTTTCCTAGTGTAAAGCTTTAATTGTAAGAGAATCAATTAATCTACCCCTCTTTAACGGAACAAAATTCAAACCTTTGGACAACAAGTCGGCCAGTGAATGATTATTTAGAGTTTTTAGAACTCAAATGGCAAATCAGACTTGATGCATACCATACCCCTGGTTTGAATGATAGGATGTCTGTCCTCAGTGTTAAAATTAAAATCTATGTTTTTCTTTTAACAAAAATGTAAAATGTTTGTGTTTTAATATTGTTGTATGGATTTTGTAGGGACTTATTGTATTTTAGGATATTAATACTGTTTAATATAATATGATTAGCAGCAATTTATATTAACTGAAGGGAAATTATGTCAATTTCCATGGGATTGGTTAAGCACTATATTTAAGCTGGTGTAAGTAGCAGTATTTGTATTCTGATGAAGTCATTTAACTGATGAAAGCACTTAATACTGCTTTGGATTTGCTGTCCGTATTTTTGTTGTACTCTTTAGTATCTGCAGTTTAATACTGCCTTGGAGTTGCTGTTTGTATTTTTGTACTGTACTTTTCAGTATCTGCAGTTTTATAAAGTAATTTTAATCTTTGAGTGTCACATTTTGTTCTGCAACAGCTGCCAGTATCTACTTGGACTGAGAATTGTAGTCACTGTAATCACAACTGTCAGTACACACCTGTAGAAGTATGTATGACCAGTGTTGTCAGGGATATCATCTGCAATCACACTAATGGAATGTTTTTTTCTCTCTCTCCCCATCCCTTACGTTAATTTATTCATTATTGTAAGAGGTGGAAGGCATGGCCGAAGGCAGGAGGAGAGGAGAAAGGCTAGGACTGTGGTAGTGAAGGTCGGAACTTTGAATGATGGCAGTATGACTGGTATAGGGAGAGAGCTAGCTGATATGATGGACAGAAGGAAGGTTGGTATATTGTGTGTGCAAGAGACCAGATGGAAGGGGAGTAAAGCTAGGTGTATCGGAGGTGGGTTCAAATTGTTTTATCATGGTGTGGATGGGAGGAGAAATGGCATAGGAGTTATTCTGAAGGAACAGTATGCTGAGAGTGTTTTGGAGGTGAAAAGAGTGTTGGATAGAGTGATGCTTATGAAGCTGGAAATTGATAGTGTAATGATGAATGTTGTTAGTGCATATGCTCCACAAGTTGGGTGTGCAATGGATGAGAAAGAAAAATTTTGGAGTGAATTGGATGAAGTGGTGATGACTGTACCCAAGGGTGAGAGAGTGTTGATTGGAGCAGATTTCAATGGGTATGTTGGTGAACGGAACAGAGGGGATGGGGAAGTGATGGGTAGATATGGTGTTAAACAAAGGAATGCAGAAGGTCAGATGGTAGTGGATTTTGCGAAAAGGATGGACATGGCTGTGGTGAATACGTATTTTAAAAAGAGTGAAGAGCATAGGGTGACATACAAGAGTGGAGGAAGATGCACACAGGTGGATTATATCTTATGTAGGAGGGCCAGTTTGAAGGAGATTGGAGACCGTAAAGTGGTGACCGGAGAAAGTGTTGTTAGGCAGCATAGGATAGTGGTTTGTAGGATGACGTTGGTTATCAAGAAGAGGAGGAGGAGGAGTGTGAGGGCAGCACCAAGGATAAAGTGGTGGAAATTGAAAAAGGGTAATTGTGAGGTGGAGTTCAGGGATGAGTTAAGGCAGGCACTGGGTGGCAGTGAAGAGTTACCAAATAGCTGGGTAACTACAGCAGAGCTAGTAAGGGAGATGGCTAGAAAGGTGCTTGGTATCACATCTGGACAGAGGAAGTATGACAAGGAGACATGGTGGAGGAATGAGGAAGTACAGGAGAGTATACAAAGAAAGAGGTTGGCAAAGAAGAAGTGGGATTGTCAGAGAGATGAAGAAAGTAGACAAGAGTATAAGGAGATGAGGTGTATGGCAAAGAGAGAGGTGGCGAAGGCTAAGGATAAGGCATATGAAGAGTTGTATGAAAGGTTGGACACTAAGGAGGGAGAAAAGGACCTGTACCAATTGGATAGACAGGGGGACCGAGCTAGGAAAGATGTGCAGCAGGTAAAGGTGATAAAGGATAATGAGGAAAACATACTCACAAGTGAGGAGAGTGTGTTGAGAAGATGGAAAGAGTACTTTGAGGGGTTGATGAATGAAGAGAATGAGAGGGAGAGAAGGTTGGATGATGTGGGGAGAGTGAATCATGAAGTGCAATGGATTAGCAAGGAGGAAGTAATAATAGCTATGAAGAGAATGAAGAATGGAAAGGCTGTTGGCCCAGATGACATACCTGTAGAAGCATGGAGGTGTTTAGGTGAAATGGCAGTAGAGTTTTTAACCACATTGTTTAATGAAATCTTGGAAAGTGAGAGGATGCCTGAAGAATGGAGAAAAAGTGTTTTGGTACCGATTTTTAAGAATAAGGGTGATGTGCAGAGCTGTAGTAACTACAGAGGGATAAAATTGATCAGTCACAGCATGAAGTTATGGAAAGAGTAGTGGAAGCAAGGTTAAGAAGGGATGTGATGATTAGTGAGCAGCAGTATGGTTTCATGCCAGGAAAGAGCACTACAGATGTGATCTTTGCTCTGAGAGTGTTGATGGAGAAGTACAGAGAATGTCGGAAGGAGTTGCATTGTGTTTTTGTAGACTTAGAGAAAGCATATGACAGGGTGCCTAGAGAGGAGTTGTGGTATTGTATGAGGAAGTCAGGAGTGTCAGAAAAGTATGTAAGAGTGGTACAGGATATGTACGAGGGTAGTGTGACAGCAGTGAGGTCTGTGGTGGGAGTGACGGATATGTTTAAGGTGGAGGTGGGGTTACATCAAGGATCAGCTCTGAGCCCTTTCTTATTTGCAATGGTGATGGACAGGTTGACAGACGAGATCAGACAGGAGTCCCCGTGGACTATGATGTTTGCAGATGATATTGTGATCTGTAGTGAGAGTAGGGAACAGGTGGGGGAGACCCTGGAGAGATGGAGATATGCTCCAGAGAGAAGAGGAATGAAGGTCAGCAGGACTAAGACAGAATATATGTGTGTGAATGAGAGGGAGGATAGAGGAATGGTGAGGATGCAAGGAGTAGAGGTGGCGAAGGTGGATGAGTTTAATACTTGGGGTCAATAGTTCAGAGTAATGGTGAGTGTGGAAGAGAGGTGAAGAAGAGAGTACAGGCAGGATGGAGTGGGTGGAGAAGAGTGTCAGGAGTGATTTGTGACAGACGAGTACCTGTAAGAGTGAAAGGGAAGGTCAACAAGAGGGTAGTGAGACCAGCTATGTTATATGGGTTGGAGACAGTGGCATTGACAAAAAGGCAGGAGTTTGAGCTGGATGTGGCAGAATTAAAGATGTTAAGATTTGCACTGGGTGTGACGAGGGTGGACAGGATTAGGAATAAGTATATTAGAGGGTCAGCCCAGGTTGGAAGGTTTGGAGACAAAGCCAGAGAGGCATGATTACGTTGGTTTGGACATGTGCTGAGGAGGGATGCTGAGCATATTGGGAAAAAGATGCTAAGGATGAAGCTACCAGGTAACAGGAAAAGAGGAAGGCCTAAGATAAGGTTTATGGATGTGGTGAGAGAGGACATGTAGGTGGTTGGTGTGACAGAGCAAAATGCAGAGGACAGGAAGAAATGGAAACAGGTGATCTGCTGTGGCGACCCCTAACAGGAACAGCCGAAAGAAGATGATGATTGTAATGTATTATTATGATTTAGTATTAACATATTTGTTAAACTAACTATATGTTGGAAAATGTGGTTGATTATTGCTATGTTTTATTATGATTCAGTATTAACATATTTTGTTAAACTAACTGTTTTGTTGGCAATATGGTTTACTTCACACTGGCATGCTGTTACCATACTGACTGTTATGTTACATTATGTTGTGTTGCACATAATATACATGAATATGTATTTGGTTTAATAAATATGATGTTCCATTCTGTTAATGCTAACAATGGTTTGGTTGTTACTAACCATAATATATTGCTTTACCTCATGTCCTACAATATGTCAAGGTAGGCTGGTTCTGGCTGATCCCCCTACCTTGCCTCAACTGGCCGTCTCACCGGGTCCCAGCACATCTGGGTCCCATACTGGTGTGCTCCCTCTGCTGCCCCTGCACTACCTGCGGCATCAGGTAGTAATGCCCAAGGGACGAGGCCCAGTCCCCCTCTGGGAGCAGAAACAGAGGGAGAGTGATCACCTGTGATGAGTTACCAGTCTTGGTGTGCAGGTTTGTCCACTGTGGCTATGAGCAACACCTGTGCTGGATTGAGTGCATGCTGGCTGACCTTGTGAGGCAGCATTGCCCTGGTGCCCAGCCTCCAGCACAGCCACCTTTGGGCCAGGGAAGTAGCAGTGACAATGGTACCATGGGTGGGGACTTGAGTCATGCTGCTGCCATCTGGAGGCATATGTGACTCAGATTCCACAACACCCTCCCAGTCAATGGGGTTCATGCCCTCATATGTCACACACTACCACTGTCTGCTGTCTTGTCTGTTTGCATATGCATTCTCACCTACCCAACTTACCTCCTGCACATGTACCTATGTCCCTTCCTCAATAATCCACTCTTACCTTAAAAAAAGTGGGCACCTGTCCCAAAATAAATAGTATTGTCCCATGCATAGCTCTCCATTCTGCACAAGTGTCCACTGGACACACGTAATTTGGTCCAATTGGCTAGTCAACACAGTTATATTGTCCTCACCCCTCTTTGTAGGGTATGATAATCTAAATTCATCTACAAATCTGTTAAATTGCACAGTTGTTGCTTCAGAAGAAGTGGATAGCTATGGTTCTTTTCTACACACTTCCTTCACATCCCTCCCTGCCTTTCAATATGTTTTCCCCTTGCTTGCCCCTATTTCATCACTTTCCTATCTCCCCTTTTTTCTTTTTTTTATTTTTTTTAGCATGGAGCTACATGGCCCACTGCATCATGCAGCTTGGCTTAGTTCAGCTAAATAGAGCTATAATGAGTATATGTGCATTTAACATTGTAAGTCACATGTACAAAATAAACACCTCTCCCATATTTCAAACTCAAGCCAATCACACCTGCAGCACACTGCATTAACTGACCATGCCATGCAAATCTTAATTAAAACAGGTGATTTAAACAAAACATAGTAATTGCCACTTACAGTCATTAGGCATGTTTCAGCAGAGCTGTGTGCCTCACTGCACCGCTCAAACTGGAATAAACAGTAATGGAAAAAATGGGCATGTACCTTGGATTCTGGTGCAATAGTACACTACCAGACTGCCAATCACATGATAGTGGATGTAACTGAGGCATGTGATTGGAGGTAAATGTGCCCTTTTATCAGCAAAATATAGAAAGTCACCTGCTAAGGCATTCTGGCAAAATGCATGTTCAACTGTGACTCTGGTGCAGAAGTAAATTCATATAAAGCCATGCGCATACTGATGGATGTAGAAAATGTTTGTCACAGCCTGTATGTGTGCACATATATCTTGCAAGAACACCTGTTGTAGCAGTGGCTCAGTCTGTGAAATGAGTTGCACACAGTACATTTTGCCACACACAGTCCTGGATTCAAATCTAGTGTTGTGCTGCATTTCAATTACATTATTGTGAAGACAGCAATTAATGGATCACTAATACACTCTTTATCCACACAGTGTTGCATATTAAATAGCCGCTTTTCAGTGCATGAAGTCACAGGCCTGCAGGTAGGGACACACTTCAAATTTCCATATAGCGGTACAATATGTCACCTAGTACTTTGTTATTGACACAGTTGCCTAACATCCGTACCTTAAACACATACCTTTATTGGAGTTTAAAGGGTACCTTCACCCTGGCACTGCCTCTACAACAGGGCTGACACAGCTGACACAGATACACCTACAGTTTGTTGTCCTCCAAAGTGTCCCCACTCTCTGCCTATGTCTACTACCTACAGCAGCAGCTGCAGCCTGTGGTGCACACAGCTCTATGTAAACGTTTCTGCTACAGACCTACCTTCTGTTATGATGTAGTCTTCTCACCCCAGTAATGTTCATCTCAACAGCTAAGGAAGGGGCTCAGATCTACATGAAGGCCTATATATTGCACAGTGCTTAAATGGCATTGGCTAATGATACACAATTCAGCTGCTTTGGGTGCAATTAGCATTTCAGAATTACAGATTGATTTAGAGGTAATCAGTTGCTGATGGGGAGCATGATTAAAAGACAGGCAGCTGGCTATGGTGAACCATTCTGTATGAGACCTTACTCACACAGAGCATGCCTTTGTGAAACTTTACCAGACACACAGGCCAATGGAAGAGTACTGCACTCTAGCAGGTATGTAACTATTTTTTGTGTGTAACAGAATTCAGATAGGAGGCTAGAGGTATGGAGCATAAGAATTACAGCAGTAAGCCGATCATATACCTGTGGTGATGACATGTTAGTGATACCCTCCTGACTTACACCTACAGGGGACATACAATACACCACGGTTGCATTGTCTGTTGTCAGTGTGACACACTGCTGCTGTTGGACTGTCCTTATATGGTGGTTGTTGTAGCACACTGCTATTTATCTGGCACTGCTCCTATGACATATTATTGTGTGGTTGACCTTAGGGGACACACCACAGTGGACTGGAGTGTTGGGTATATGATCATGCAGCAGACGCTGTCATGGCACACAGGGAATACCTCAGTAATGGTAGTATCTTGGTTGTATCCACACATGTAGTATGTTGTCACACTGTGGGTTATGCCATGTGTGAGCAAGCAGTGGATAATGCTGGCCATTGTGCCCTTGCTGTATCTGTACATAGTGGACGTCCACATATCTGATCCTGTAATGTGTTCCCCTTGTGTTGTCTTTCAGGAATACTGTATCACAGATGACACCATTCCTTCTCAGATACAGAGAATGAGATAATCTTGCAAGGACTAAGACAGCATAATGACATCCTGTTATCTAGGGGGAGACATAATAGGGAACAGTGGGCTGCATTGTGGTCAGACCTTATCCATGATGTTAGTGCCAGGGGCCAGCAGGGCACGACATATGAGCAAGATCAACACCGGGTAACCCATATAATTAATGCTGCATGTCAAAGGACAGCAGATATTGCCTGGGATTGCACTGTCACTGGAAGATGACCTGCAGTGGAACAGCAACTCTTTGTCACTGAGGATTTCCTAGTGCACCTAGGTACATGCGACAGCTCCCAGCTGTCCATCACCCCATATATCATGGAGGTGGGTGCCACAGTTTCCACAGCTGAGGAGCATGCAGGAAAGCTTACTGTGATCACCAGTGTGATTCTGTAGCAGTCAATGTGTCAGGGTGTAGATACATTTATGTGGGGCTCAGGTCTTTGTTCTTTGGGGGTGTAATCTCCGGTATACACTCATACACAGATTGGGACCAATACAACAAGTAAGAGAGTGGCTACTGTAAATGTGAGATATATGGATGTATTAGCTTGTTGTACTGCAACATGCAATGGTACTGACATTGCCCCACCCTCAGCTTTTCACATGTTCACCAGGTATTGCCCAAGGCTGTGATCCTGCCCCTGGTAAGTATGACACTTGTTTTGCTAAGGAACAATTATAGTCATGTATGGTTAATGGCCAGAATAATGCCCTATGTATACATAATTATGTGTGTAGACAGCAAAGGATGATTTTAATTGCCAGTTTGGAGGAGGTACCTAAGGTTTCGAGAGGGGGTAGTCACAGGAGTGTAGTTCAACAAACAGATACACTTTGGCAGTTACAGTTAAGAGCAGATAAGGATCCTGCTTTAAATGAGGCAAGGAATCTAAAATGCCTTTTAAAATACAACAGGGTGAAGGCAAATACATTAGGCAGTGAGAGCTGTACTGGGTTTTATGTGTTGTTTTTTTCAATTATAGTGTCATACTGAGTAAGTAAAAGGTAAATATTACTGGTCATGTTTGACTTGATTTACTTCAAGTGATGATTCTAAAGGTCTTGAGTTGAATTTGAATTGTGTTCTGAGGTAGTGCTTTGTGGACAAAGCAGAGAAGGAAGTTGTTTTATCACTAATGCAGTAGTGGGTCTTCATTGTTAGGAGTCTTGGATGCTTTTCATACACAATAGTGCAGGAATTAATGTACTGCTTTTTTCATTCTTATTGTAGGTGACCATTTGGGTTGGAATATGTCCTCTACACAACTTGATGTCAGTGTCTCATCGAACACTGATGATGATGGTGGCCACAGTGAGGCACAGGTGGGGGTGTCAGGGGCTGAATATGTCCCATAGGTAGACATCACTCTTCTGCACCTATTGTGACAGTCTGTATGCCCACACATACCTCATCCTTGGAGGCCACATTGGACAGTCAGAGGGTAGAGACATTGAACAGGAAAGTATGACAACTTTGGTTCCAGTAAGTGTAGACAATGGCCATAGCCAGAGAGCTAGCAAGGATACACACAGGTGGACTGACAGGTGTGCTTGTATGAGGCCTGCTATCTATCCACCACCTGTTTCAGGTGTCACATCATGGGTCACCCGGCACATGTTTTGGGCCATCATGGGTGCATAGGCACTTCCTGAACAGAACATCAGGCATAGGCTTAGGGTTATGGATGCCTCACAGTCTGACATCTGTGACAGCCTCCACTGCATTGATGACACCCTGGATTGGTTGACTGATACAGTGGATAGACGGTGAGATGAGATAGCATTTGTCTTGGACTGCACATTGTCTGTGCTGGAACATGTGTTGGAGTTGAGTGTTGAACCCATGAACATAAGGCTGCAACAACGCTCTTGTAGTGGCAGTACATCCAGTGCTACAGAGGGGAGTGTGCTGTCCACACCACAATGTGGCAGGCCATGGGCTTGTGGTAGTGGGGGGGTCCCATGGGGGACACAGTCCCAGCAGACAGCAGTCACCATCAGGTACTATCACCGCTTCTGACCTTGGGCATGGAGGTGCAAGTGCAACTTCTAGCAGAGCTAGTTCCCCTGTTTGGGGCCAGAGATGTTGAACTGTCAACTCTACCATGTATGGTCCACAGCTGTCCAACATAAACATACACATTTGTAGGGCTAGCACAGAGCTGACTGTGTACATGCACATACTCACACATCGCTGTCATATGGAGGTCACCTACAGAAATACACAGCACCTCTCCATGGTCCATTTGACATGCTCCCCCTGACTCACACTCATGGTGTCTACCTTTTGAGCTGCCTACGCCTCCTGCATCCCCACACAACACCCTGTGCAAGTGATGATACCTGTGCTACATCCCTGTCATCCTTGACATCGATGCAGAAAAATGCAGCTATATGTCTGAGTCACACAGTGACTATATTACTTAATATGTACCTGTGCAATGCAGTGTTGGCTCACCATGCCACTTGTAGTGGTTAATGAGAGATACTGTATGCTGGCATTTGTCAGACTAATGTCACATACATTTCTGTACCTTATGTGGTCCTTATGTTGTATGTTGTTGAATTGGCTGTATAGTTACACAATGAAAGATGTGTCATGGACCTGTTTCTGTTACAGGAGTCTGTCAGGATAACCTATGGATACACGGTGGAACTATAGCAGCACAGGATGACATGTCAGTATAGAGGACATATGTTGTCAGCATGTACAGCAATATAACTGCATGGCTCCATAGGTCCATATGTGTATAACAGGTGAACAAGGACAATGTTGGCATTCAGCATACTCCAGGCTAACAAAAACAATGTTCACATTCAGCATACTCATGAATCCCTAATCTGTGAGAAGGTCTGCTACCCTTCATAAGTGCCACCAGGGTTCTGATGGACATGACACATCTACATATATTCTGTGTCCAGTACAACCAGTTGTCTGGAAACAGTTATGATTGTTGTGTTCTGCATCCCAATGTGTAGCTTGCTCATGATGTGTGTTATAGCAGATGTGTGCATGACATGCATGGGGGGGGCCTGTGTCATGTAGGGTGCACTGCCTGTGTTACATACCTGTCTCACCAGCATGTACCATGCATACCACACTGATGTTGTTGGTGTGTAGCACAGGTGACACGTGTTAATCCTGTCATGGATACACGGGAGGTGCACAGTGGAAACTGGCACCTCTCTGTATGGAGCCATACACATCTCCTCCAAAGCATTTCAGAGGCAGACTACACATGTACGGTCCTGACATGGATTCCATAGGACATGCTCTCTACAATGCGTATTGGTGTACCTTGGCACCTGTGTGGCTCCTACACTTGTACAATATGCCTGTGTAGTGACATGACAAGACTGCCATTGCACACTATGATAGCTCTGATGACTACCACGTTCAGTGCACCAGTGCCTACCTGCGGTGTACATCCCAAACCCATCAGTATTGGCTGACCAACAGTGAATGCATTGACATCTTTCTGACCCGTGACAGTTAAAGTCTACAGTACTGTGTTCAATCCATACATCCCATGGTTCCATGACATGTTGTAAAATGCTCTAACTGGCTCACACAAGCACATGGCTATATTAAGGCTAGCAAAACTTCCAATCAGTGCGTACAGGACTAGCCAAGGCACACATGTAGTGCAGGTAGATTGTATGTAGGTCTGCATACTTACCTATGCAATGGTACATACTACAGATCTTAATACTTGGTGCATGCAACACATCTCATTTTTTCTAGTGCTATCATTTTAAGATATATGCTGGATGACATACGCAGGCCATATTGTGATCAGTCCCTTGGGGGGGCACATCATCCGCTACAAATAAAACTCTGCAAAACTGTACATCTGCCTAGGCTACCTATGTTATGCCTTATGGATATATATATATATATATATATATATATATATATATATATATATATATACATATATATATATATATATATATATAGATATATATATATATATATATATATATATATATATATATATATATATATATACGCACACACCAAGTATGCTGAAGTGAGGTTATAAGCCCACCTACCTAGTCGTATACACTATAGCTCACAGTGCATATTGCATGTGGCACAGCTTACATCCAATTGTATACTATGAGCTTGTAGTCTTAAGGAGGCAGACATCATCAGGCCTTGTAGAAGAGGGCAGTGTGGAAGCCAGCAGCAAGTTACATGGCCAAAAAGTGCATAACCATTGCAGGAAGATAGTCCATGACAGTATGTCCACACACACACAGTCAAGTTCCAAGTTGGCTGGAAGAAGATTAGAACCCATACCTGTCTAGTCTTTTACACTATAGATCATGGCACTTATCACATGTGCCACAGTTTACATCTGACTTTATACTGTGAGCTGGTAGTCTTAAGGTGGCTGACATCATCAGGCATTGTAGAAGAGGGTAGTGTGGAAGCCAGCAGCAAGTTAAAGGGCCAAAAGGTGCATAACCATTACAGTTGGATCACCCATGAGGACATGCCCAATCATTTGCAGGAAGATACACAGACACATATTCTGATGCAGTAATGTATGTATAAAGTGGGCTGGTATGAGACTAGAACTCTACCTATGTAGTCTTATACACTACAGACCACAGTACTTATTGCACATGCCACGCATTAAGTGTGTTGCATGTAAGACTGCAGGCACAGAATTTGTGTATTACACAATCTAGGCCTGTGTTGCCCAGCATCTGTGGCCAGCAGTGTGATATTGCTTCATAGTGTTATCTGCATCTAGTATCCTAACAGTGGGATACCTGTAATTATCTTAGGTTATGTATGTACAGTTACCAGTATGGCCAGATGTGGCTGCTTGCAGTTACAAAAGCATACCTGTGGGCAGGATCAAGTTGCCCTGTCCATACATGCGTTGACAACATTATGTATTACAGCACCTGCTCACCTGTGTCTGTCTATGTGGTGACATCCAGCAGGCACAGGGGACTGTAGGTAGGTGGAATTTGTACTGTTGCACCTTTAGTTTGGATCCTTTGAGCAACAGTATGGCTGTGTGATAGTGGAGGTTTATTCACCATTATTAGGGTAAGTTGGACAATATAGACATCCACAAACATATTTATGTATATAACAGGGATGTATATATAACTGTAGCTGCATGTGTGTATGTTATGTATAAGTGTTTTGTACATATATGGAGTGTATATGTAATATGTATCCTTTTAATATATATATATATATATATATATATATATATATATATATATATATATATATATATATATATATATATATATATATATATCTGTAGAAACACAAACCATGGACCTATACCTGAATCCGGACCCAGTAAAAAATAAAACGTACACCGTGAAGAGAACACACAGGGATCCAAGGACAGCCAGGAATTCCAGTATAACTTCACTTTAATATAAAAAATAAGTACATAAGTGTTTTTGTAGCAAAGCTACTTCATCAGATGTATAGTAAAATAACAGATTTAGCTCATTAAATACCTAGTGCAACACAGCACATGACTAACCACAATCGATAATAAAAGGTATACTCACAATAGAAAACTCAAAAAAATTTTGAAAAGCAAAACTACAACTGTTGATAAATATCATATTTAACTATACCAAAATGATTCTATATAAATGCATATATATAAATATATCTATATATATATATATATATATATACATAAATGTAAAGTTAAGTGTTCAAGACACAGAGTTTGTACGACAAACACAACAGTTGGAGACAGTGTTTATAACTAGAGGCTACTCTGAGAACGAAATCCATGAGAATGTCAAGTTGGTAATAGGATTAAGGAACAACAGAGCCAAACCCTATTGTTGTAGGAGATATACTAAGAGTAATATTTCCTCTATGTATAACTAAGATGATAAATTAAAAGTATCTTTACACTATTCCAGTGATGTTAAGTGTTATAAGGATATTATTGAGAAACACTGGAAGGTATTGACCACCGATGATACCATTAGAAATATAGTAGACGACAGACCTAAATACATCTAAAAGAATATGAAATCTTTGAGATGACGCCTTTACATTCCTAAGAAGAACAGAAATGTAGCAATCAATAAATGTATGACACCATGGAGACATTGCAACTGCTGCCAATACATTGATAGCAGTGGCGAATTTAAACATCCTGACCAAGGCAAAATCTATAAGTTTAGTATTGTTGCTACATGTGAGACTGCCCATGTGATTTTTTAGCCTATTGTCCTATTTGTTTCAAATATTATGTGGGTAAGACCAATAGGACCCTTAGGGAGAGAATTAAAGAACATTATTACCACATGATACAAGTGCACGTTCTAAACGTATATTAAAGACTGATACATCACACTACTTTAAATTTATGGTAGTAGGTAGTATTTGAAGATATTAGAAAAGGTGATATTAGGAATCTGACTGAACAAGCAGAGGCCAAATGGATAATTAGATTAAGGGGGACTCTGGGCACGGCCTCAATGATAGAGTACCCATTAGGCCTAAGCTCGAAGCTAGACCTTTGAGTAAGAAGTGAACCTACAGATGTCATTCATTATTATTATTATTATTATTATTATTATTATTATTATTATTATTATTATTATTATTATATTTGATTTTATCATGTCCTTGATAAAAATGTATGTATATATATATATATATATATATATATATATATATATATATATATATATATATATATATGTATATATGCATTTATATAGAATCATTTTGGTGTATGTATTCATCATCAACTTCTAGACCACTTACTAAAACATAACCTACTTGCACAAAGCCAACATGGCTTTAGACCATACCATAGTACTACTACAGCCCTCTTATCTTTCACTGACACTATTAACAGAAATCGCAATAATAATACTCTCTCTTCAGCCCTATTTATTGATCTATCAAAAGCTTTTGATATGGTTAACCACACATTGCTTATTAACATTCTTAAATCACTTTCTCTCGATACTCTAGCTGTACAATGGTATAGCTCCTACCTAAGTGACAGACAGCAAGCTGTTATGTGGGAAAATAATCTATCATCCCACCTACCAGTTACACTAGGTGTTCCCCAGGGCTCTGTTCTTGGTCCTTTATTATTCTCTATTTTTATTAATGATCTCTGCAAAGCTACTCCTCATGCAACCTGTATACAATATGCAGATGATTCAACAATAATCTGCACAGCCAAATCTTCATCAGAACTACAGTCCTTAACTCAGGAAATGTTTCACACAATAGAGTCTTGGTTCTTAAAACACTGCCTCCTCCTTAATCCTAAAAAAAACTAAGCTCCTGCTGTTTACCCCTACCCGGAAGCACATACCTATTGATTTCTCTGTTACTTCTAACAATGGTACCCTCATATCCCCTGACACTACCACTAAGCTTCTAGGAATTACTATAGACAACAACCTTAACTTTGACTCCCATATTAATAACACAATAAAAACAGTTAACAGAAAAATGGGCTCTCTATATAGAGTCAAATCCTTCCTCACTCCAATAGCTAGATCTGCTATTGCCAATTCTCATCTAATCTCAACACTCCTTTATGTCTCACCAATCTATACCAATCTGTCAAAACATAATTGTCTCAAACTAGCTACCGCCTGTAATAACATTGCAAGATTTGCCACTGGTAATCCCTATAGAACCCATCACTGTAAGAATCTGAAACAACTAGGATGACTTGAACTACCTCATTAGCTTCAATATAGTCAACTTATCATTGCTCATAAGATCCTCTACCACCCAAATAATACCCCAATACTCTCAAATATCATCACCCCCTATAAAAATCTCACTAACTTACGATCAGCAAATAAATTGTTAATTAACAAACAACTTGGCAGGTGATTCTCTGTTCTCAAACTCTACTGGGAAAAACTGGAACCTTCTACCTACTGAATTAACTTCTCTTCCTTCTCTACCCCTCTTCAAATAACAACTGAAAATACTCCTTAGAACAAAATGGATATGCCCTTGTAACAACCCTGACTAACTGATTAAGATTACTTTTTTAATTTTCCCTATTTTGTCAATTTTGTACTTATTGTATATGTAATCAGAACAGTTTATCTGTAACTTCTATGATTTGACTCATTATAAATGTCATTTTCTATATATTTGTAAATAGTATTTAACTATTGTCTTCTCTATTTCTGTATTTATTATTAACCAGGGTGTCTATATCTTGTAGATGATTACTAATCAGTGTGTTGTAAAATGTATCCCAGTATTCTGTGTTTTTTCTATGTAAACTGTTGTTTTTCAGAGGGTGTTTTTTTAATAGGCTGTTAATATCGTGTAGATGATTCAAACCAGTGTCTTGAAAATGTATCCCAGTATTTTGTATGTTTTTTCTATGTAAACTCTACTTTTATTCTACACAATTTTTTTTTACTTTTTCATCTGTTTTGTCCTGGAGCTTTTCTCCCCGGGCCTCTACTGAAAATGGACATATATCCAGTTAGACTAGCCCGGTCAACAAATGTAAAATAAATAAATAAATAAATAAAAATAGTTAAATATGATATTTATCAACAGTTGTAGTTTTGTTTTTCAGAATTTTTTGGAGTGTTCTGTTGTGAGTATACCTTTTAATATTGATTGTGGTTAATCATGTGATGTGTTGAACTAGGTATTTAATGAGCTAAATATTTTATTTTACTATACATCTGATGAAGTAGCTTTGCTACGAAAGTACTTATGTACTTGTTTTTTATATTAAATTAAAAATTATATTCTAATAGGTTTTTAACCTTTTTACATCAATCAGATAATCCTTTATTTAATAACAACCTTGAGGTTAGTAATGATGTCTCCAGCAATGCTGTGGATATAATGCTACTAAATACAAAGATTCGTGCTATAGAGAACAACATTTTTAAACTTAAGAGACAATAATATCAGAACTTCCATTTGGAAGTGTGCTTGAAAGAAAACATAAGCCTCGTAGACTTAAGAGTATTAGTGTTGCCCACACAAGGCAACAATTTGCCTGCTCTATTAGCTGAATGGCAACTCACTAATTTAGAGTTTAGCTATAAGTAAATGCGGCTACTCATTAAATATGCCACACGAGATATTAATTAGTTAACTGCTGAGATCAAAGAACAGTGTAATGACTTGCTTTCATGTTTTGATGGTGTTATTGTTGAGAAACATCTGACTGAAATGATGGATTCTGTGACAGTTTATGAATGTAGACTATGTAAGATTAAAGCAAAGAAATTGATAAGAGATTGGGCTGATTTTGCAGCAGGCAATGTTTTTACTTGGCTGCGCTTTACTGAGAATACCAATAATGCTTGTCCCTCTAATCTTGTTGCTCATTCTGATACTTCGGTCACTACTAATAACAACGGATGTCCTCCGACTCAAACTACCGCTGAGAGGCAATCTCACAATCCTACTGGTTCTTTTGATTTACGTCATGATACTATTGCTGCACATCAGAATGTTAATGACATTGAAGTGCTGGCATTAGAATTGGTTGCTAGAAAGAAGACCTTTCAAGTCAAGGCAGAAATACACCACTCAGATAAATTATTGAACATTATCCCATACACTGAGACAGCTCGAGTAAATGTTAATGATAGTATGCATACTGCTGTTTCTTTTCCTTTACATCAGCTACCTTTTCTGCTTCCTATAAAAGAATACAAGGTGAACCATGGGCAGAGGTCTCGGCAGCACAGTTGGAACCGATTGAAGAGGAAAATGGAAGGGGAAGCAAGTGGCACACCTACATTGAAGAAACGTTGGGACAAACAACAGAGAACATAGATTGGAATCTATCATCGCATGTGTTATTTGATGCTGAGTATTCAGTTTTATTGAAAGCCTTGTCTTTCATACCTACACAAAAACAAGATTTTACCGATGTAATACTTGCTTTTAAAATGTTTATTAGGAATTTGCTTTTGAAGTTAAATTTTAAAGATGCTGGATGTTATAGTAGAAATGTTTTTGAATTCAGGAAACCGAGTACATATTTACCTAATGCTAACCCTTTAGTGACCGCCTTTGAAAAGTTATGTTTAGATGACTTTTATAAGTTGTATGATTTGAACACTGGTAAAGGTGATAAGGGTAAATGCATGAACTATAATTTGACAAAAAATGAGTATATTGCATTAAGAAATCTGCAGAGCAATGATAATTTAATCGTCAGACCTGCAGATAAAGGCGGTCCCATTGTGTTATTTGATTTAGATAGATACAATAATGATATGATTGAATTATTATCTGACAGCCACTTTTACTTGAGAATTTCTCATAAACGTGTTGATTCTATGATTATTACTGTACATAATGTAATTAGGAATTTATTACAAACAGATTTGATCGATAGTAATTTATTTCACTACCAAATGGTGTTGAATCCTTTAATACTCATCATTCAGGGCCTGCCCAAAATCCATAAGGATCCCATACATCCCCCACTACATCCTAATGTAGCAGGCAGAATCTGGTGTACTGAACCTGCCTCCATATACATCGAGAAGAAACTCAGACCTATTTTAAATAGTATTATGCATGTGTTAAAGGACACGCAACAATTTTTAAGTGATTTATTTTTGCATATGGAAACGTACTCTACCACAAATTATTTATTATTAGTGACGATGGATATCATGTCACCTTTTACTGTAATGCCATATAGTGATGGTATATTGAACATTAGGAATTTTTTACAAAGGTACACTGAGTATTCTGATAGAGAGGTAGAAGTACCTATTATTTTATTGGAACGTGTTTTACAGAATAATCTGTTTGTATTCAATGATTGCATCTACTGGCAGAAGCATGGCGTAGCTATGGGCACATCTTGTGCCAATAGCTACGCCAATGCTGTTCTAGTAGAATGGGAATGTGAACATATTTTTAATGGACCATTTGGCTCACAAGTAGCCTTCTATTGTCATTTTGTGGATGACGTCTTTTTGTTATGGGAAGGTTCAAAAGAGTCCTATAATACCTTTAAGGAATATATTAACAATACTACTTCATATTCAAGGTTATCCTCTACAGACTCTGAACATTCAGTAGATTTTTTAGATGTGAGTATTTCAATGGATCCAGTAGGTAATGTACTTACAGAACTATATAGGAATCCCTGTTATTGTAACCATCCTTTACTCACAGAAAGCAAGCACCCTACCGATGTTTTTAAGAGCAAAGTCAGAAGTCAAATTTTTAGGGCATCAAGGTTGAGTGTTCAAGACACAGAGTTTGTACAACAAACACAACAGCTGGAGACAGCATTTATAACTAGAGGTTACTCTGAGAACGAAATCCATGCGAATGTTAAGTTGGTAACAGGATTAAGAAACAACAAAGCCAAAGCCTATTATGGTTGGAAATATACTAAGAGTAACATTTCCTCTATGAATAACCAAGATGATAAATTAAAAGTATGTTTACACTGTTTCAGTGATGTTAAGCGTTATAAGGATATTACTGAGAAACACTGGAAGGTCTTGGCCACCGATGATACCATTAGAAATATAGTAGACGACAGACCTAAATACATCTATAAGAATATGAAATCTTTGAGACGACGCCTTTACGTTCCTAAGAAGAACAGAAATGTAGCAATCAATAAATGTATGACACCATGGGGACATTGCAACTGCTGCCAATACATTGATAGCAGTGGTGAATTTAAACATCCTGACCAAGGCAAAATCTATAAGTTTAGTATTGTTGCTGCATGTGAGACTGCCCATGTGATTTTTTTAGCCTACTGTGCTATTTGTTTCAAATATTATGTGGGTAAGACCGGTAGGACCCTTAGGGAGAGAATTAAAGAACATTATTACCACATGATACAAGTGCATGTTCTAAACATATATTAAAGACTGATACATCACACTACTTTAAATTTATGGTAGTAGGACGTGTATTTGAAGATATTAGAAAAGGTGATATTAGGAATCTGACTGAACAAGCAGAGGCCAAATTGATAATTAGATTAAGGGGGACTCTGGGCACGGCCTGAATGATAGAGTACCCCTTAGGCCTAAGCTCAAAGCTAGACCTTTGAGTAAGAAGTGAACCTATAGATGTCATTCATTATTATTATTATTATTATTATTATTATTATTATTATTATTATTATATTTGATTTTATCATGTCCTTGATAAAAATGTATATATATATATATATATATATATATATATATATATATATATATATATATATATCTGCATTTATATAGAATCATTTTGGTGTAGTTAAATATGATATTTATCAGCAGTTGTAGTTTTGTTTTTCAGAATTTTTTGGAGTGTTCTGTTGTGAGTATACCTATTAATATTGATTGTGGTTAATCATGTGATGTGTTGAACTAGGTATTTAATGAGCTAAATATTTTATTTTACTATACATCTGATGAAGTAGCTTTGCTACGAAAGCGCTTATGTACTTGTTTTTTATATTAAATTAAAAATTATATTCTAATAGGTTTTTAACCTTTTTACATCAATCAGAGAATCCTTTATTTAATAACAACCTTGAGGTTAGTAATGATGTCTCCAGCAATGCTGTGGATATAGTGCTACTAAATACAAAGATTCGTGCTATAGAGAACAACATTTTTAAACTTAAGAGACAATAATATCAGAACTTCCATTTGGACGTGTGCTTGAAAGAAAAAAATAAGCCTCGTGGACTTAGAGTATTAGTGTTGCCCACACAAGGCAACAATTTGCCTGCTCTATTAGCTGAATGGCAACTCACTAATTTTGAGTTTAGCTATAAGTAAATGCAGCTACTGATTAAATATGCCACACGAGATATTGATTCGTTAACTGCTGAGATCAAAGAACAGTGTAATGACTTCATGTTTTGATGGTGTTATTGTTGAGAAACATCTGACTGAAATGATGGATTCTGTGACAGTTTATGAATGTAGACTATGTAAGATTAAAGCAAAGAAATTGATAAGAGATCGGGCTGATTTTGCAGCAGCCAATGTTTTTACTTGGCCTCGCTTTACTAAGAATTCCAATAATGCTCGTCCCTCTAATCTTGTTGCTCATTCTGATACTTCGGTCACTACTACTAACAATGGATGTCCTCCGACTCAAACTACCGCTGAGAGGCAATCTCACAATCCTACTGGTTCTTTTGATTTACGTCATGATACTATTGCTGCACATCAGAATGTTAATGACATTGAAGTGCTGGCATTAGAATTGGCTACTAGAAAGAAGACCTTTCAAGTCAAGGCAGAAATACACCACTCAGATAAATTATTGAACATTATCCCATACACTGAGACAGCTCGAGTAAATGTTAATGATAGTATGCATACTGCTGTTTCTTTTCCTTCACACCAGCTACCTTTTCTGCTTCCTATAAAAGAATACAAGGTGAACCATGGGCAGAGGTCTCGGCAGCACAGTTGGAACTGATTGAAGAGGAAAATGGAAGGGGAAGCAAGTGGCACACCTACATTGAAGAAACGTTGGGACAAACAACAGAGAACATAGATTGGAATCTATCATCGCATATGTTATCTGATGCTGAGTATTCAGTTTTATTGAAAGGTTTGTCTTTCATACCTACACAAAAACAAGACTTTACCGACGTAATACTTGCTTTTAAAATGTTTTTAGGAATTTGCTTTTGAAGTTAAATTTTAAAGATGCTGGATGTTATAGTAGAAATGTTTTTGAATTCAGGAAACCGAGTACATATTTACCTAATGCTAACCCTTTAGTGACCGCCTTTGAAAAGTTATGTTTAGATGACTTTTATAAGTTGTATGATTTGAACACTGGTAAAGGTGATAAGGGTAAATGCATGAACTATAATTTGACAAAAAATGAGTATATTGCATTAAGTAATCGGCAGAGCAATGATAATTTAATCGTCAGACCTGCAGATAAAGGCGGTCCCATTGTGTTATTTGATTTAGATAGATACAATAATGATATGATTGAATTATTATCTGACAGTCACTTTTACTTGAGAATTTCTCATAAACGTGTTGATTCTATGATTATTACTGTACATAATGTAATTAGGAATTTATTACAAACAGGTTTGATTGATAGTGATTTATTTCACTACCTAATGGTGTTGAATCCTTTAATACTCATCATTCAGGGCCTGCCCAAAATCCATAAGGATCCCATACATCCCCCACTACGTCCTAATGTAGCAGGCAAAAGCTGGTGTACTGAACCTGCCTCCATATACATCGAGAAGAAACTCAGACCTATTTTAAATAGTATTATGCATGTGTTAAAGGACACGCAACAATTTTTAAGTGATTTTTTTTTGCATATGGAAACGTACTCTACCACGAATGATTTATTATTAGTGACAATGGATATCATGTCACCTTTTACTGTAATGCCACATAGTGATGGTATATTGAACATTAGGCATTTTTTACAAAGGTACACTGAGTATTCTGATAGAGAGGTAGAAGTACTTATTATTTTATTGGAATGTGTTTTACAGAATAATCTGTTTGTATTCAATGATTGCATCTACTGGCAGAAGCATGGCGTAGCTATGGGCACATCTTGTGCCAATAGCTACGCCAATGCTGTTCTAGTAGAATGGGAATGTGAACATATTTTTAATGGACCATTTGGCTCACAAGTAGCCTTCTATTGTCATTTTTGTGGATGATGTCTTTTTGTTATGGGAAGGTTCAAAAGAGTCCTATAATACCTTTAAGGAATATATTAACAATACTACTTCATATTCAAGGTTATCCTCTACAGACTCTGAACATTCAGTAGATTTTTTAGATGTGAGTGTTTCAGTGGATCCAGTAGGTAATGTACTTACAAAACTATATAGGAATCCCTGTTATTGTAACCATCCTTTACTCAGAGAAAGCATGCACCCTACCCATGTTTTTAAGAGCATAGTCAGAAGTCAAATTTTTAGGGCATCAAGGTTAAGTGTTCAAGACACAGAGTTTGTACAACAAACACAACAGCTGGAGACAGCATTTATAACAAGAGGTTACTCTGAGAACGAAATCCATGAGAATGTTAAGTTGGTAACAGGATTAAGAAACAACAAAGCCAAAGCCTATTATGGTTGGAAATATACTAAGAGTAACATTTCCTCTATGAATAACCAAGATGATAAATTAAAAGTATCTTTACACTATTTCAGTGATGTTAAGCGTTATAAGGATATTACTGAGAAACACGGGAAGGTCTTGACCATTGATGATACCATTAGAAATATAGTAGACGATAGACCTAAATACAGCTATAAGAATATGAAATCTTTGAGATGACACCTTTGTGTTCCTAAGAAGAACAGAAATGTAGTAATCAACAAAGGTACGGCACCATGTGGACATTGCAACTGCTGCCAATACATTGATAGCTGTGGTGAATTTAAACATCCTGACCAAAGCAAAATCTAGAAGTTTAGTGTTGTTGCTGCATGTGAGACTGCTCATGTGGTTTATTTAGCCTATTGCCCTATTTATTAAAAATATTATGTGGGTAAGACCGATAGGACCCTTAGAGAGAGAATTAAAGAACATTATTACCACATGAGCAAGGGTAATAATACAAGTGCACTTTCTAAACATATATTAAAGACTGATATGTCACACTACTTTAAATTTATGGTAGTAGGACGTGTATGTGAAGATATTAGAAAAGGAGATATTAGGAATCTGATTGAACAAGCAGAGGCCAAATGGATAATTAGATTAAGGGGGACCCTGGGCACGGACTGAATGATAGAGTACCCATTAGGCCTAAGCTCAAAGCTAGACCTTTGAGTAAGAAGTGAACCAATAGATGTCATTCATTATCATTATTAGTATTATTATTATTATATTTGATTTTTTCATGTCCTTGATAAAAATGTATATGTGTTTTTTATATATTTTTTATTTTTATTTTTTACATATATTTATTTTTCACATACATTTATGTATATATATATATATATATATATATATATATATATATATATATATATTTATATATATGCATTTATATAGAATCATTTTGGTGTAGTTAAATATGATATTTATCAAAAGTTGTAGTTTTGTTTTTCAAAATTTTCTGGAGTGTTCTATTGTGAGTTTACCTTTTAATATTGATTGTGGTTAGTCATGTGATGTGTTGAACTAGGTAATTAATGAGCTACATCTGTTATTTTACTATACATCTGATGAAGTAGCTTTGCTACAAAAGCACTTATGTACTTGTTTTTATATTAAAGTGAAGTCATACTGGAATACATGGCTGTCCTTGGATCTCTGTGTGTTCTCTATGTGTATATCTATATATCTATATCTATATATCTATATCTATATATATATATATATATCTATATATATATATATATATATATATATATATATATATATGTATATCTATATCTATATCTATATATATATATATATATATATATATATATATATATATATGTATATAGATATATATATATAGCTCTCTCTCTCTCTCTCTATATATATATATATATATATATATATATATATATATATATATATATATATATATAAATATATATATACTGGTACATATCAATTTGACACTACATAGCGATAGATATACTATGCATGTGAGAGACAGATAGTAGCAGACAGATATGTATATCTGTATATATAGACATTTATACATGAGGTCACTTTGATGAAGTGACAACAGGACTGCGCTCATTTTTCTAAGTGTAAGGACATGCTGAGTGTAACTGTCAGTACCAATAAGGTAACTCCAGTTCACACCTACCTGTAGTTCAGTCCAGGATTTAGTATTTTACAGACATTAACATCCACCCCAGTTTCTGCAGTACTACACTTTCTTCAAACAGTTCACAGCATTCCTCAGCTGTGTGCTGTACATAATCTGTGACTGCAGTTGGTAATGTTACACCATTAACAGACTGTCAGTTTGCATGCATCTCAACAGTCCTGATTTCCACAGAATGTCTACTATTTTGCCTCATATGTTTGGTATGTTCTTCATAAATCTGTGGTCTTCTGGTGAAGTATTGAATATTATACAATGACCCCCCATTAATATTCTAAAACGTGCATGTTGATTGGTCAGCGTGCATGCTGTAAATCAGAGTTATACTAATGGAAAAGGTCCGGTCACCCGGACTTTTAACATTAGTATAATTTTTTTTAAAGCAACAGAGAACGCAAGATCTCCATTGCTTTTTACAAAGTGTCTCGCTATGTTAAAGGAGTTTAACATAGCGAGAGAGCTTTAAAAAAGCAAAGGAGATTCTCCATTGCTTTTTTTGAAGCTGTCTTGCTATGTTAAACTCCTTTAACATAGCGAGACAGTTTGTAAAAAGTAACGGAGATCTTGCTTTCTCCATTGCTTTTGCCCACAGCTCTGATGTACTGCATAAGCATACGCATGCGCAGTACATCAGAACTGCCGCAGAATACCAGATAGCTGTGGAAGGGCAGCAAGGAGGCATTATACAATGCCATTATTTAAGAAAAGTAATTCTTTTTTTTCTGAAATAATGTCACTGTATAATAGCAATAACCCCCTTCTGGGTGTGGGTAATGCTGGATTTACCCACAGTTGTCTTTGTTTGGCCATTCGGGCTTCACCCTCATGACCAAACCACACCAACCATGGGTAAATCCAGCATTACCCACACCCAGGCATGTGTTATTGCTATATTAACGTCACTACATTACAGACAAACTGTGGGGTACTACTCCAACTGCCAGGTCATGTGCAATGTCCAGGGCATTATCATGAGTGTGTATGCTGGCAGCCCTGGTAGTTATCACAACTCCCATATCTGGCACCCATCACAGCTCTACCAGATGTTTGCTGGGGGGGGCATCCCACATGGCCATTTACTGGGGGATGCTGGCTACACATTGGAACTGTGGATGATGACATCCATCAGAAATGCACACACACCCACTGAAGAATGCCATAATGAGGCACACAAACACAAACTAGGAACATCATAGATTGTGTGTTTGGGCTGCTGAAGTCACGATTCTGGTGCCTCGATCTAGTGGAGCCCTGCAGTACCCTCCAGCCACATATGCACACATGTTCAAAGCATGTGCCATGCTACATAATATGATTCTGCAGAAACAGCTGCAGCAGGATCAGAAAAGGAAATAGATACACAGCCTCCTACCAGTGCCTAGGTCACCACAGTCACACCCACAGGGGGGAGTCTGTGGAAGAAAACCCAAAAGTTTTCCCTGTAGGCAGATGTAGGTGTGCTCAGTATGCCCTGGCCTTGGCCAAGAGATAACACATAGTACATGCACTGACAACTTAGGGCCCTAGGGACTGACACCTTACTCTGACTCACATACATATTAGAAAATATTATGTCAGCTAGCCCACACAACCTATACCTCACCATATATTGGCTATGGACTGCATGCATCAGACAGAGTCAGCCCTGAACTACAGATCAGTCAACCTTATTTAACAGACTAAGCTACTGAGACACTGTAAAAGCATGTGTATTTGCAATATATATCTGCACATACACAGGCTGTGAGAGACATTTCTATATCCATGAGTATGTGCTTGGCTTTGTATGGTTGTATTTCTGCACCAGGGTCCTAGTTGTACATGTACTTTGCCATTGCTGCCTTAGCAGGTGTCTTTCCACAAGTTGCTGATAAAAGGGCACATATACCTGCTATAACAGTCATCGTATACATCCATTGGTATGTCCATTGGTATGTCTTTGGCTGTCCATTGGAGTATTATTGCACCAGAGTCCAACGTCCAAGGTACACTCCTATTTTCCCTTTCCTTTTATATTTTATTTACATGCTTAATGACAGTAGGTAGCATTCAATATGTATTGCTAGAAACACCAGTGCAACCCAAGACCTTTGTAGAATGGTGGGTTAATGCACTGTGCCATTGTTAAGAGGGCCTCAGGTTTGAGACTTGGCAGAAGTGTTTGTTTTTGACATGTGAGTAACATAAATATAAACTCATATTGGCATTAAAGCTCTTTAAAGCACGTTAAAGCTCATTTCAGCTGAGCTAAGTGAAGTGGCATGGTGCAGTCTGTGCATAGCCGCACAAACCCATGCTAAAAATATATAAAGAAAAGAAAAAGGGGGTGATAGGACAGTAGTGAAATGGGGGCAAGCAGGGGGAAAAACATAGTGAACATCAGGTAGGGATGTGCAGGAAAGGTGTAGGAAAGAACCATAGTTATCCCTTTCTTGTGCAGCAACAGCTGTGCATTTTGACAGATGAATTTAGACTCTTAAACCTCAGAGAGAGGGGTGAGGACAACATCAATATGCTGTCAAGCCAATTGGACCACATTATTTGTGTCCAGTGGACACATGTGAAATGGAGAACTTGTGTAGGACAATATTTTTTTTTTGTGGAACAGGTGCCCTTTTTTTTTTTTTAAGGTGAGAGTGGAATCCTGGGGAAGTGACATTTTGGGAGGTCAGCTGGATAGGAGAAGATGCAATAGCAGACAGACACAACAGACAAGGCAGCAGACAGGACCGGTGTATAACACATGAGGGGATAAACATCTTGGATGGGAAGGGTGTTGTGGAATCGGAGATGCATGTGCTTCCAGATGGCAGCAGCATGACTGACAACCCCACCCAGGGGTAGTCCATATTGATCCTTCACTGCCCCAAAGGTGGCTGTGCTGGAGGCTGGGCACCAGGGCCATCCTGTCCCACCATGTTGGCTAGTGTGCCCTCATTATGGCAGATACAATGTTCATAGCTCCGATGAACGATCCTGTAGAGCATGGCCAGTAGTTTCTGTTGGGTGACTACCGCTCCTCCACCACCACTCCCAGGGGATGGATGAGCCCTGTCCCCTGAGGCAGTTGCACCGACACCCAAGTGGTGCAGGGGCAGTGGAGGGGGCACTACTGGCCTGGGTCCCAGACATGCCAGGACCCAGTGCCACAGCCAGTTGAGGGTGGGTAGGCGGATCACCGGGAATCGGCCTACCCTGACGTGCTGTGGTGATGAAGGTATAGCAATAAGTATAGGTTAGTTATAAACAAAACATGTTATTAGTAATAACAACATGCCAGAACAGTGGAAATAACCCAAGTACGTAACAATGCATATTATGTGAAACACAACAATAAATAACAGAACAGTCAGTATAATAACAGCATGCCAATAGCAGTTACAACATGAGGCCAAAAAATAGGTAATTCAACAAGATATGTTAATATTCAACCATTATAATACATAATTCTAAACACATGCCCCAAAATACAGTTTAATGTAACAACATATGTTAATAGTGAACCATAACCAATGAATAACGATGATAAATAAATGAATATAAGTGGTGGGGGGAGATAGAAAATCAGGGCATTAGTACTGTTACTGGCTATATACTTGACAACAGTACTACTGTCTACTCTACAGATCTGTCCTTTCTTTATGTGTACATGTCCCCTATAGCTGCTGTAGCATGTACATACCTCTCAAGCTATCCACATGGGACAGTATGGGCCAAGCAGTAATAACTGCAGGTACACAACTACACAGAACACATGCACATCAGATAGACCTATATAACTATAAAGGTGTACTGTGGGCTGATATATTCATACTTTGCTATTTAGGTAATCATATTGATGATAAACATGTGACAGAGGGATTACACACTACTAATTACATTATGTGACAGTGTGACACTTGAGAGACATGTATGTGTACAGTACAGAAACTAAACAACTGTCATGCCTTGCAGGCATGGGGATATAACCCAATAGCAGTGACTGCAGAGGACAACTGCATAGCATGTATGAGCTGGCTGCAGCAAAGTTTTTACAGACATCCCAGGCATACAGCCATACCAAGAATACACATTACTGATGTCATTTTATTTTATTATTATAATATTTATTTCCTTTATTTTATACTGTATTTTCACATTCTTGCTAACGATTCAAACAGTCTATGACATCTAAACACACAAGTATTTACTGATAATATGGGTACCTCACCCATTTACCTGTAGTTCCTGTGGAGCATTATGTAGTGAAACCTAGCACTGGATTTGAACCCTGGTCTGTGTGTGCCAAAATGTACTTTACACAGTATATTTAGTAAATTAAGCTACTGAGAAACTGCTGTTTACTGATTGACTGCTATTTGCCTAGATCTTACCTAGAAACAAAATATGACCTAGCAGTACTACTACAGTTTTATACTAGCCTGCAGTGACAGTAGAACACACATGCATATAGTACAAGCATGTCAGAGATAGTTGGTAACCTATACATTACCATAAAGACCAAATAGACTGCAGGTGCACATAATACATTGTTAGTGGGTTTAAATATCTGTGGAGTAGCTACCTCACCCATATACCTTGCTTACCTGTTGTTTGTGGATGACAGAGCATTATGTGAACAATAGTGGCCTAGAATCAGCCTTGATTGGTACAATACGTGCTAAACAATTAATTTGGCAGCCATTATATTTGCAGTCTATAGCTATTACACTGTTATACTTGACTACAGCACCTTAACTCACAGCCTGAATTCATATAGCTCAACTGCAATGGTTAAAACAAGACATTCCTGATGTACACAGTTTACCTTGATGTTATTGGCATTGGCTGAAGTGTTATTGCAGGTCAGTTGTCATAGTTAATTTATTGCAAAACAGCTCTGAATTCGAATTTATTGCACAACAGACTTTATTGGCTATACCTTTATGCAGGAACTGGCATTATTTCATGTTTTTATTACACAACAGTTGTCATAATTCATTTCTTGCAAAACAGTTCTACTTCCACACTTTTTGCATAACAGACTTTATTGGAAATACCTTCATGCAGTTTGTGGAATAGTTTTGAGTTTTTATTGCACAGCAGTTGTGATAATGCAGGTATTGCAATACAGCTCTAATCCCACACTTATTGCACTAGAAACTTTATTGTAAATACATTCTTACAGTTAATGCTTTACTCTTCCTTGCTTATTGCACTAGAGTTGGCAGTATTCACTTATTGCAGTACAGCTCTAAGTCCACATTCATTGCAATACAATTTTTACTGTATATACCTAATTGCAGTTAATGCTTTACTCTTTCTTGATTATTTGACCATAGTTAGCATAATACATCTGTACTCAACACATTCATGACACAATCTGGCCATGTGCCCAGCATGTGCCTCAATATTGCAAGCTCTCTCCTCTGCGGCTTTTGGGAGAGAAGCACACCGCTATGCATGCTAGTTTAGCAGACATTTGGTTTAGATATTGGTCAAACAGAGATAAAATTACTTACAGACTTCTGGGGCATTCCCCACCCAAGCTTCTTGGACCCAGGGGTCCAAGAGATACCCCTTTTGATGCTTCAAGTCATCATGGTGGTGACAAACCTGCTCACCTGTGTGGGAGATACCTGTCATACTGGTGGGTTCATGTGCCAGCAGGTCCCAGGCCCCCACCTTGCACTCTAACCACTGGAACCCTCCCTGCAGCAGCCAGTCATCATGTTTTTTTACCAGGAGTCCAACCATGACTCTGGATTCCTGAATGCCCCAACACTGTGCCCAGAGGCATGCACCCTCTCCAACGCCTGCCATAGTACCTACACTGCCAGAACTCCAACAGATTATGCTGTATTTCCACATAGTCAGCTTAATATAGAATGTTGTCCTGCCCTTACACACCACTGGGCAATATTTAAAAATGTGGCGGATTGCTTAGCAGTGAGCAAACCAGCGCAGCTCAGCTGAACAGTGCGAAAACCTGCAGACCCATATGCTTAGCAGTGCTTAGCAGTGCACAAACCAGCCGAGCAGTGCATAAACATTTTCAGCCATTATTGTGTTTATGCAGTGTTTAGCAGGTCTTAGCAGAGCTTAACAGAGCACAGCTGGCCAGAATTTAAAAATAATTGCCATAGTTTGCAATTCAAAGCTCAGTGCTTACTTTCCCTTCCATGTATTCAAACCTGGCACCTTCAGTTCATGAGGCTGTAACTCTACCCTTTTGGCTACATGGATATGTGAAATACTGTTATACCTTTATATATACTTCTGAGCTACCTATAAGCACTGCTGAGCACTGCACTGTGCCATGCAAATCCACTCAGCTATGCTTAAACCTGGCATTTCAATAAATAATTAAATGCATCTGGTTTCTATTTTTAGATGTCTGACAGGTGTCTTGGCAACGTTTAGCATTGCTGTGCTCTGTGCTGTACCATGCTGCCCAAACATGCTTTTTAAATTAAAAAAAAAATACATTGATATACTACAATTGGACAGTGCAAGGAGTGTCTTACCCATCTGCGAGCACAGTTAACACTACACTCCCTAAACTGATCCAATAGCTGTGTTCCTCAGCTCTCCCTTGGCAATGCACCATGATTAATATGCCTGGAGTGCTGCTGAGGAGGAACCATTTATACAGACATGGTACCATTCCATGTAGGCAATACACTATGTCAACATGGATTTTGTTAAATCCTGGGGCAAGAATTAAGGATAAATTCAGTTCCAACAATACTAGTCTCCTTTGCTGACTGATTTTATCATCTCTCCCTTTGTATGTAGTCATGTTGAGGATGTGTTGGGTATAAGCATACAGGATGGGAATAACTAGAACACAATTATGGTTAACTTTCCATTTGATATGTTTTTGACACAAAAAATTGTTTGTTTGTTAGCCAAGGGAGTAAATTGATCTAGGTGGATCATATTTAAATTCAGCCCACAAACATAATAAATAACAAATAATCAAACAATTAAGTTTGCATAGATATTTGGTAAAAAAAAAAAACACAACAATTACTAGCACAGACCATTTCATCTGTGTGAATGTACTTACCAACAAAAGTCTTGTAAAAATTGTACATTAAACATCATGACGGTATAGTATGCAAACACTGTTTCTCTATACAATATTTAAAAATGGTGTTGCCGTCAAGAGTGGAATAGAAAATATTAGGTTTCAAAGTTTAGATATTAGTAAGTTATAGAAAAAAGGTTATTAGTATGAGAAACATATAGAATGGGAATATTTAGAAGGGCAAAACAGGTGGGAGTTGATAGAAGAGTTACTAAGGTGAGATTGAAGGAGAAAAGGAATTTGCAGAGTAACGAGAACTTTTATATGGACTACATGCAGGAAAGCTGTGAGCGTTATTCATTTGTTGAAAAAAGTGCACATTACAAATGGTGGATAGTGTGCTTCATCAGTGTGGATTGTGCTGACGTGATGATACCCATTAACTTTTCCATTGTGTCTTTATATAAAGGTGTTTTTTTTATTTCCTTTTTATTTAATTCATGATGGAATTCCAGGTAAAAATGTATGGCTTGTATGTGAGTAAGAAGATAATCCTACTGCCTTTAGTTTGTGGAGTCTGGAGGCGTGGAGCAGACTGAGAAAGAGAGCTCAAAAGTCAAGTGAATATTTTTTGTCGATTTACGGTGGTGCAGAGTAATGAGTAGAACAACTTGATTCTTTAGTCTTCTTCTTCTTGTAAGCATTGTTAGGGGAAAGTATGGAAAGTTATTCCACATACCAGACTCCCAAATTCCTTCCGGTTAGTTTAGCATGAGGAAAGAGAAGCATGAACAATGTTTGCTTTGTGCTTTTGTAGCATTGTTTGAAAAATGTCTTAGCAGAAGGAATCTATTTCTACTGAAGGTGTACTTTTCCATTGCCTTGATGCATTATCTCTTAAATTTGTATAGTGATTTCATCTCCTTCATAAGCCATTGGTTGTGTGAGGGACACATGCATCACGTAGGTTCTGTATTGTACTAGTTATATTTCACTAAAGGTTTTTCTTTATTAAATTGTAAATATTACATAAATGTATTCTTAAAGGCAAATATTTCAGTGTTAATTTGTATGTTCTCCTTATAAATATTAAGAGCTGCTTATAGTTATAGGCAAATGTTACAGTTTATAAATATGCATTTTTCCTGGTTGCATATATAAAGAACTCTATATACTTAAGAACTGTAAATATTCTGATTGTATCCTGAGCCAAAATTATCTGTTAGAAATGATTCAAGCTTTTTACCTCAAGCCTCCACTGAAAAGTGGTTTATCCTGAACCCAGTCTGACTTTCCCAGAACACAAGGGCAAGATAAATAAACAAATAAAGGTTTAGAGTATTGCCTGGATAACATGAGACCCCATTTCATTTTTACAAGTTAATTTTGCGGTCTATTGATGTTTTGTAGCATTTTAGGTTGTAAAGTTGCTCATAAGGGTGAATATTGTGTTAATGCTTTTATGCTGAAATCGATTGGATAGTAATAACTTATGGAGGGAGGTAGAAGAGAGGGTTTTGTAATTATGACAGGTTTTTGGTAATAAGATAGTTTAATGGGGTGATTGCCTGTGGTAAAGTTTAATCTGATAGCTCCCTTAAATGAGAAGACTAAATCCACAGTTAGAAAGTCTTCAACATTTAATTTGTTGACCTTTTCTCACCATGTAAGCCTACTAGCTACAAATGTCCCTTTTCAGGGGTGGTCTGATAGCACTGGCTGGCTGAGTGACTTCCTCAGATTCCCACAGTAGGCAAATGAAGGTAGAAGGAATCAAGTCCTGCATGTCGCTCTTCTTATGTGCATTAAGGAGATGTTGAGGCTTGGGTGTTCATTTACGTTGTTTATTGTATACAAATACATCAGGATGGATGGCAGGAACATCAAACTTAAATGAACTATCTAACTAACTGACTGACTACATATTTGAAACTAAACAGACAATACACCAGAATGAAATGGAACAAAATATCCAGAAAGCACCCCAGTATATGCATTAAATCCGAGTTTGTTATCCACACCGACTATTTCAATTACCACTTTGATTAAAGATAAGCTCTTTCATTTCCAATTAATAAATGGAAGCTTTATCAGATACAATCAGCTTCAATTAAATGTCCTTTTATATGAATGAAATGTGAAATACATTGCTAAACTTCTAAAACTATACCTCCAACATTAACCAACCAAATCAATCATTTCTTTACACACCCTCTAAAAGTAAAACCTGACATACAATGCTACTTTAAAACATTCTTAAACATAAATTCAGTAAAACATTTTATTACATTCTTAACCAAAGATCAATGATTTGAAGCTTTTATTTTTAAATGCTCATGACAGAAATGTTTTCATTCAAGCCTGGCCAATGATTCACGTCTAAACACATTTGACAGAGTAACTCACACCTTTCTAAATATAATGGCCATGCCCCCCACCCTGCATAAAATATGTAAAAATAATTTGAATAAGGATAAATTAAAGATATTGGATTGGCTCAAAAAGGGAGACAACTATTAGAATAATGAAACCGGATAAAGGGGGAGGGATAGTTATAATGAAGAAGTCAGATTATGTGTCTAAAATGAAGCAGATTCTTCATAGTAATACATATGAGATGAGTTCAATAAATGAAGTAAATGGAGCACATAGAAAGATAAGAAGTTTTTTACAGGATCTATTTATTGAAGGGTGTATTACTATTGATGAATATAATTATCTCAGTACTCCCTATCCTGTTACCCCAGTTATTTTTGGGATACCTAACTTGCGTAAAAAATATGAATCAACCTCCAATGCACCTCATAGTTGATGCCAGAGGTTCTATTACGTTTCCACTGGCTAAATTTAAATTAAAAGAGTAAGTGTTTAGTGAAATATATATACATATATATATATATATATATATATATATATATATATATATATATATATATATATAAAGATTCTTGGGATCTTCTAAAAAGAATTAATGCCACAAAGTATGAAGAAACTTTTGTTTTTATAACAGTGGATATTAAATAACTATTACACTGTCATTCCACATGATCTAGGTGTAGCTTGGTTCTGTGACTATTTGTATGGTAAAGAGTTATCCCAAGTAATCATTAATATATATGAACAAATTCTTGACATGGTTTGAGGAATAATTTTATTTTATTTGAGAAGGAATTATACATGCAAATGGAAGGAGTAGCTATGGAGTCCTCTTGTGGTGGGCTGTATGCAAATATTGCAATGTTGGAATGGGAAAAGAAGTATTTGCTAAATTCTGCACTTTTTCCTTTTTGTTACTTATACACCCATTTTTTGGATGATACCTGTAGATGAGAGTGCAAGTAATGTGTGTACTGTATCTTTAAGAAGCATGTTAAGGCTGTACATGCACATATAAATTCCAGACACATGCAATCTCTAGTATCATTTTGAAAGAGCAGCCAGAGAGTGAGCATGCATGATCGCAGTTGTTAGTTTGTATACAAGTTGTTTGAGTTAAAGTCAGCAAACATCTATAGTGATGTGTTTATATACAATAAAGCTGTTTGAACAGAACTCACAAAGACTCTTCTATTGTGTCCTAGATAGGTGAGTGACATGGTGTCAGAACCGTGATCACAGAGAAGAATAATTCAGAGCCATGAGGTGTGGAGATTACAGTGAAGGTAAAACTGAGAAAAAGAGTGCAAAAAAGATCCAGAAACGAATCAGAAGTAATGAGAAATATAGCAAACTGTTATTTGATAAAAAGATAAAAAGGGGCATTACAAGGGCACTGACCACATTATTAAGAAAGAGGAAGGCACAAAAAGTTTGTTAACTGAAAGAAATGTTTAAAATAAAGGTATCTGATGAAACAATTAATGGTAAAGCAAAGCAAATATGTTTAAAACAAAAATGGGCATGTTTAAAGCAAAACAAATATATTTATGGCAAAACTGGGCATGTTCAGAGTAAAACGAACACAAGAAACGTACATTGGGAATGAAAAGAGCTTAAATGAGCTAAACAAACATAATAAGGGCAAAAAAGGGCACATTAAGCAAAATAAAGCAAGGCAACTGCATGTGATTTGGCAAAGTGCTGTGTTTTGTCATAACTACGATTTCATATTGCATCAAGGGCATAATTAAAGTTATTCGAAGTATCTCAAAGTGTGAAAAAGTGCTTACAGAGTGTGCTTATTACTGTGCATGTATTTCAAAGAGTTTACAAAGTACAAAGTGCAACTATTTCATGAAATACAGTCAAAGTACACCCATTTCAAAAAGTTTCTTGTGCTGGGTGCATCTATTCGCAAACTGTCACCATTACAGACCCCCAGATTCATGAATCCTCCATGTAAGACTTAATAAGTCTTACTCGGAGGCTGCAGTTGAACAGTATGACATCAGCGTGCCATGAATATGCATGGGGGCACGCTTCCCAACCGTAATTCGTACACGGACCGTGTAAGAAAGCAGGGGGCGTGTCCGACTGCCGAGCAGTCTAAATGTCCATGCCCCTGCAAGTGATTGAAAAGTAAAAGCAAATACACAAGAGCAGGTCTGCTCAAATGTCCTTACACCCAACACCACACTCCCTGACATTGTAAACCCCCATCACAGTTATAAAAAGTAAAAAATTAATTTTATTTTTTTTAAATACCCAAAATAGCTGCCCGTATTTGCGTGTGTGTGCCCATTGCTTAGCGAGAGTTAGCAATTCTAACATGGAAGAGCATAAGAAAGAATGTTTATGCAAATCGCACCAAATAGCAATGGCGTAATGGTAGAGCGTTCACGCAAAGAAGAGGCATTCACTGTTCAAGTCCCACCACTCCCCTTTATATTTATTTTTAAATCAGTATATGAAATAATATCAAATATGTGTAAATAGTAGTAAAACGCAGTGAAATGGCCAATGTATCAGTGAACAAAATAAATATTTTAAATGATCCTGATATATAATTGCCTGCAGTTAAGCAGCGCTTCACCCAGCGCAATAGAGTTGCCCATGGTATAATAATGGTTAACCCAGCGCAATAGAGGTGCCCATAGCGAAATAGCACTTTAACCAGCGCAATGTGTTTGTGTGGACGTGCGCGCCGTGCCAACCAGGGCACTGTAGGGTACCGAGGAGCAACGTAGAGCAAAGTTGCTTAAATGCAGCCACACCCCCTTGCTTGTCTGGACAGTATGAAAATAAAATGAATGACGAGGTTTGAACCCCATGTGCATCAGAAGCAAAGTATAGAACCACTAAGCCATGACAACATAGGGGAACCAGCCACTGTTAACATCCATATACTTATGAATGATAGTTTAACCATTACTAAGCAGGTCTGCAGTCAGCCGAGAATTTTACAAAACGGCCAGTCATAAAAAAGTGCAGGAAATGCAGCATATTTAAGTCCCATAGGCAGGAATACACACCATTACTGATTGTAGCTCACATATGCAATTAGAATGGCTGGTGTCGGAGAGGGAAAACGCTTCCGAGCACAATGTTGGGGCATCGAGGAGTCGAAATACATGGTTTGGCTCCTTGTCCACCGTCATGAGTCAAGACTCCGCAGGGCCAGTTCCAAGGGATGGAGTACAAGGCAGAGGCTTGGAACCAGTTAGCTCATGACCTCACCAGTGCCACAGGTGTTCCTTGGACTGGTGAGCAGGTCCGTCACCACCATGCAGACCTGAAGAGATGGAAGCAGGACCACCTGAACCAATGGATACAGGAGGCCCGTGGGATGCAGAATGCCCCACAACTGAGTATGTAGCCATGGAATGCAGTATGTAAGAATTGATAATTGAGTATGTATAATGGATAGGTATGTCTCAATATCCCTTCATTTACTTTACAGCTGCAGGTGACCGTGCTGCGAATCAGCAAGCCTATGCTGATAGGCTGCTAAGGCTGCACCACCAGGCAGGTTAGTGATTATTCTGCATGTATTGTTATATAAAATATGGGAGAGAGCATGAAAGAAAGTGTTGTAGTCCAATAATACAGCCATAAAATTGCCTGAATAAGTCCTCTGCATGTACTGTCAGATAAAAACGTCAGCGAGGCAGAAAAAGAGTGTAGTAACCCATTAAGAAAGGTAACATATTTCTGGAATACTATCTCTGCAGGCGCAGTCATATAAAATAAGTGAGGGAGCCTGAAAAAAGAGTGTTCTAACCTATTAATAAAGGTATAATATGTCTTGAACATGTCTGCCATATGCACCGTTAAAACAAATAAAGGAGTGAGCTTGTGGAAAAGTGTGTAATGCCATTAATAAAGGTCTAAAACCCGGAGTGTGTCTGTGTCACAGAGTTTGAAATATTGTTGTACCCTTGCATTATACAAATTGTACTGTTTGAAAAAGTGCTGGCAACCCAGAGTTGTGCAGTCCCATATAAAGTGGGTGATGGAAGTGCTAGTATCTGTGAAGCATATATACAGTCCACAACAGTCAGTTACTGGCTGGCATGCATAAGTAAATCTGGCACATGTGTAGCATGTTAGTTTATCCACAGAAATGTGAGTGTGTGTCAAGAAATGCAGGGTTCTGTACAAATCGAAGTGAAAATGCCATGTGAAAACATCTCAGATATGTAGATAAAGAAATAGAAATGCAATCAAGAAATATGTAGCAGTAACATCTGCATCCTGGACAGTTAGTATGTCAGATATTGGTCAGGCATATATTGCACTAGTCAAACCCATTACACAACCTAATGTATGGTGGCAAGTGTAATAATACATATAGGGGATATAAATCTGCAATCACTAGGAATGTAGTGTAGACTAAAAGGTAATTATAAGATGTTAACCGAGTTTTTTTTCTACACCCTACTGTATGTGCATAAACCATGCAATTCCACACCTCAATGGGTATGTGTAATCTTAAATATTTGTTGGGACATATGTCCTACTGTTCTATAAATATTTGCATTCACATTGATGCATGTGCCTGTGCCCTGTTTAAACACCACAATCATGGTGACCTGTTGCTACCAAACATCCCTGCATGCTATTGGAATATTCACTGTGGTTCAATATATGCATGTGTTATGCTTCCTGTTCAACTGTTGGAACCTTGGTGTGTTGGGTTAATGGGAATATTACTGCATGCTGTTACAACTAATCTGGAATGCTGCTGTTTATGTTGTAATTAAACACACCTAATCACAGAACATATGGGAAGGCCAGTCCCAGCGGACACATCTGTCCCTCCTCAGCTGGTGAGTGCACCTGGCACCAGCAGGTCCGGTGCCCAGCCCGGGCTCCCCTCCTCCATTGGTCCTGTGCCACCTTCGGGTGGAAGTGCTGCAGGGGATGGGACTCATTCCGCCATGCAAGGGTGGGTGGAGAAGGGCCACCTGTCACCCTTCGAAGGGTCCGGGTTGTGGTGCGTAGGGAGATCCAGTGTTCAGTCACTGATCCCCTACGCCAGCTCGAGGCAAGAGTGGTGCATCTCACGGGTGAGCATGCCTGTCCTACGCAGCCCCCAGCACAGTCACCCTCAGGGCTGTGAAGGTGCAGTGGTGACCGCCCATGGGTGGGGATCTCAATTCCACTGTTAACGTCTGTGGGCTCATGGGCTTGCGATTTCCAGACATCCAACCCCATCAATTGTGTTCGCCCACCCCATGTGTCATACACCGCCGCTGTATGCGTCTTGTCTGTCTTGTCTGTTTACCTCCCCAACCTACCTCCCCGGACATACCTACTTCCTCTACCTCACTTCCCACTCTCACCTGAAAAAAAAATGGGCAATCTGTACCCACAAAAAATTTATGCCGCTTGTATAGCTGCCCATTTCGCACACATGTCCATTGGACATGTAAACTGATAATTATAATTGGCAGTACAACATACTTTGTTGTCCTCACCACTCTCCCAGGGGTGGAAGGTTTCAAATATCACTCCAAATTTATTGCATATGCACAGCTGTTGCTGGTAAAGAAATGGGCAGCTATGGACCTTCCCTACACCTGTCCTGCACATCCCGAGCTTGTTTATCTACTGTCTGTCCCTCTTTGTGCCCCCTTTTAAACCACTTTCCTATCTCCCCATTTTCTTTTCTTTAGCAGGACTAGGGTTAGCAGGAGTAAGCACTTTTAAGCAGTAGTAAGCAGGTGTAAGCAAGTGTGCACATGTGTGCTTAGCTAAGCATTGCTAAGCATCGAGCAAACCCACGCAAACCAGCTTACAACTGCTTAAAAGTGCCTTAGTCACTCTATGGCAGGGCCCTTGTTCTGCTGAGCAGCAAAAGAAAAAACCTCTGCCAGTCTCGAACCCCAGTCCATTGACACAATTGACTGCATGTATTGCCATTAAGCCACAGCAGATATACATATTACTTGGTTCTGAAATAAATATACCATGGATTACAATGAGGAAATGGAAATGGAAATTAGGAATGGTATAACACAAATCCTGTTCTGTGGGTCTTTACCAGCAGTTGTTGTGGAATTGTATGACATGACTGTGAAAGGAGAACCAGCCATCCTAGCAGGGAATAATGTTACAGCAGCACTTTACAAACACCACACAGTATCAGACCAGGATAAATACTGGCCACAGGAATACAGTGCAATAACCACATTTGTATGGCAGTTAATTGTGTAACTCAGAAATAAAGTACATACTCCCATGTATCCTGCGTTAGCATTTGGAGGGGTGAGTACATGTCTACACTGAGAAGTCTGTACTGGAAGCAGCAACATTCAGGTTTGAGTACAACATGCATATATGGCTACAACCCTAACTTCAGATAAGAGACATATACCAACCTTCTGACTGACACAACGATGTCCAGAGCAAACAAGCATGGGCCCCACCTTGGGCAGCTGAAAGGGCTATGCCTACCTAACCTAGCACTTTATAGTAGTGGGCTGCAATCACAGTGAGTAATGCAATCACCACACAGCAGGCTGCATGCAATTACTGAATGGTGGGCAGCAATTGGTGCAGAGGCTGTCACATGCACAAGTGCAGATACCTAGAAAAGCAGGCTGTACCTGCAGTCCACACATGCAATTCTATCATTGCAGGTGCTGGGAGATAGATAGAGAGAGAGAGAGAGAGAGAGAGACACATGGACACAGACACAGACAGAGACAGAGACACAACAGAGAGAGAAACTGAGACATAAACCGAAATAGAGGGGAAAACCCAAAACAAACAACCAAAAAATAAATAAATAAATAAAACCCTACAAAACCGTAACACACAGAGCAGGGAAATGCAAAGGTAAGGTATGTAACTCACATGTATGTGTTGGCATGTAGTAGATGTTCCTGAAGTGTACTCTACACACTGCAAATCATCCATGTGTGGCAGCAGTATGTATCTATCTGTATCCGCACATGTGCATAGGGCAAGGGACATACTGCAACTGTTAGTGAAGGGTGGACAGATATCTGTCATTGAAGGTTGATATGTGCATATATCTATGTAGGTCATAGTGTGTGGCCTAGAAAACAGCGTGCAGTGCTGATATATGTCATGTGGTGGTTAAATGTTGTGGGACTGATATGTCAGATCTGCTGTGTTACAGCCAGTGAGGCCTACTAATGCTACATGGGCTGAGGACACCCACATGCATTCTGCACAACACTGTGCAATATAATCACATAACTGTACATCCCTCAACTGTCGCATAAGTGATATCCCCACCACAAAAGGTGGACTGTACATGTGCCTATATGTACATCCATGTGTACAGCAATGGATGTGTACATGTATGTGTATAGCTATGTATATATATATATATATATATATATATATATATATATATATATATATATATAGAGAGAGAGAGAGGGAGAGACAGAGTGACATGGGGTCATATGTACTGTAACAGGTGTGTGGTGACCAAGGCATGGACTGTAGACAAGTGCTGATACTGCAGTGCCATACCTCCTTTCCAAAACACTGTACCCATTAACTACCACATAGGTAGAGATCTACCTAACAGTGAAGTTGTGATAAGGGAGCATGGGACACAGGTGGACAGTAGCCTCCACTTTGATGAAGACAGTGCCACACTACACCTGTAATCAGTCTGTGTGTTATGTGCCATGACAACAGGTGTCATCTATAGAAATATAGGGCAGTGATCCCCTCTACTCATCACAATGCCCTGTGTGGTATGTACCTCACATGACAGCTACACCAGGTGAAAAAGCCACAGACATACCTCCCAAAGTGTAATACTGGCCGCAAACAGATGCCCTATGCAGACTGACTCACAAAACCACATCTACACTGTATTGCATACTGGCCACACAGAGGTGACCTCTGTCGGACATACAGAGGTATGTCACACACATAGCTGGGTGACAACCACCATGGCAACATATCACAATCCCTCCAGGATACACGCTCTAGGGCCATAAATCTTGTCAGCTCACTAAACAGCACATGCTGGAGGGATAGGTTCCCATCTCAGAGATATGCCATACACTGGAACAGACCACCTAGCAATAGCAAGCAAGGCTCCTCATTAGCAGTTGTCATAAATACCCCTGATGATTGTGTGGGAGATTGGTAATACACCCCAGTAAACACCTCTGTGGTTCTGGTTGGCAGGGGCAAGTGACATCAAAATACATGTGTGTCAAAGGCCAGAGTAGCATATGGCTAGGCTGCCGTAGGCCCTAGGACCAACAGCATATTACCTACCTATGACACTATGCACTCACACATGTACTCAATGCAATACCTGCTATGTGAGGTTGAATAAGTGTAACGCTGAATGTGTGCAAGGTCTGTAAAGGTGTGATAGTTTAGTGTGAAGTTGTATCTGACATGGTAGTGTCTATCCTAGCTGTGAGGACAGCAAATGATGTGTAATGTACTGCTAGGCAGACATAGTAGTCGGGGTATATGATGTGGAGTGGTTCCTTGACGAATGCGTTCTTGTTGTATGTAGGGCCAATACAGCATGCTTATATGCTAGTGAGTGGGTGCTGCTGAATCAACCCCCATATGAACTGCCAGACTACCAAGGCCTGTACTGCAAGCCACAACAGCATGTGTGTGTGTGTGTATTGCTTGGAAACACTGTGTGTTGTGTAGTCTGCACAGAGGACAAAACTCAGGCATAAGGGTTTGTAAGTAGTGGCACACAGTACTGTATGGTACACGAGTAATGCTCATCTGTGTTGGCATGCAGTGATGTGTTGTATGTTTGTCTGATGTGTGTGTAATCATGCCTGAACAATGGCTGCAATCATATGTGTGTTACAGGGTATACGTTTGTATCCAGCAACATATATACTCTGTTACAGCAGTATGCCACCTATAGTAACAACTGTACACATCTGTTAGGCAGGGCTATGGCATCAATGACAAGGGTGGTTGACTGGTACTACTGTACCTGTACTTTACATCCATTGCAATGGATGACATCTCTGTTCGTGCATTGGTGTGCTATACACCCCTGTCTTGAGGTTGTGCAATGTGTCGCAAACAGTGCATCGGGTACTGTTGTATAGTGGTGTGATATATAGAGTGTGCCAGGCACTGTTAGTTAGTTGTGGCCTGAGAACCAATAAGTGGTATTGAACGTGTGTAACCTCTGACAGACAATAGGATGGTATATATGTCAGTAAAGTGATATCTGTGGTTAAAGGTGAAAAGTGTGCCACAGGACTCACTCACACATATTGTTTATATCTTTTTCAGCCAGATGGCCCATCAACGCAATCCATCATACACAGCGGATGAGGAAGAGGTGATACTACAAAGCCTATTGCAGCAGTACATGATGCTGTTCTCCAGAAGCAGCCAGCACCAGCAGGAGTGGACTGCACTGTGGCAGGAACTTGTTCATCGGGCAAATGACATAGGCATGCATAACAGGACATATGAGCAGGTACGCCATCACTGCAGTGATTTAATTAGACATGTCCGGTGGCATGTTTCTGATATCCAAAGACAACAGCTTGCCACAGGTGGTGGGGTGGCCATTCATCCCCCCCTCACCAGAGTGGAGGAGCTGCTCCTAAGCGTGGTGGCTCCTGGACAACAGCAACATCAACCTCTGACATGTGTTGTCATGGAGGCCGGAGCCACCCAGCACGTCCACCTGGAGCAAGCAGGTAACATGCCCTATCTGTAGACGACAGTTAACTGTATTGTTAGATTATGTCTATGTGAGATGTGTACTGTGTGTTTAGCAGTTCTGCTGCCTAGTGTTGTGCAATACTGATATTTCGAATAATATCTCTACACCTGTGACTGTTGACTGTTGTTATACTGCAGTTTAGCATACCCACTGTAGCAATGCCACAATTGTGGCCACTGACAAACTCTCTCATATTCTCGTGGGTCCCTCTGGTGTGACAGCAGGATAGCTGATCCATGCTGGTGAGTGTGTTATAACTGCAATGTTGGTAATGAAATATGCATGTCATAGGAGAGGTGTAGGCCATGTACACGTAACACACCCATGCATAATGCATGCTGTGCATGTTTGCTGTAAGATGTTGCACAGCCCAGTAATGTCAGTAGCTGCCTCACTGACATGCAATACACAGAGCATAAGACACAATTGTGGCAACCCCGTACTGCACATTGGATAGGCATAGTTGCAACACCTGTACACAACATAACACGTTTATCATACACAGTACACAAAGACATGCTACATATGGTGTAACCACACACCCGCTGTAAGGTCACACCTCAATATCCCACATGTCATCCACACACACATGATGTACCTCAGGGGTAGAGGCCTATCATGGGGCTGTGCAACACTCTCCAACACATAACACAGTCATGTTAGGCAAGGCTCCCTATTGGACACCTCATACACCCATGTACAAAGTGGCTGTGTAATAGTGAACATAGCCACGGCACTGCAGTTCAGGTACAGCATGCTAGGCGGTGGTCTGTCACACAGTAGTGGCTGTGAGTGACCACAAGATGCATGAAGATGATGATGATGGCACATGGTAGTACACCCCATCCAGTTACAGTGACCACAGTACTACACATAGCAGTCTTTGCTTTGCACCTCATTGTTGTGTGTGTGCAAACATATGCACCTATACACAATATGCATAGCATGTTGTGTGTGTGCTTACATATGCCAGTATACACAATATGCACAGCTGTCACCATCTGTACAAAGAGTCACATATATGTCCTGGAATGCTATTGGGTGTATAGGTCACATGACACACATTGGGTATGTGTGGTGTTTAATGTTGCAGTCATGTAGCATGCCATGTCATGGCTGGCACCGACATATCTGCAATATGTCCCACACTCACCATAATCACTGTGCAATGGCCATGTCGAGCATTGTGATTCCTTCACATCTACATGCACCACTCATCCCATGTCTGTACATTGCATGCATTTGCTACACCTGTGCCCACTATTATTTGCTATGGACACAGACACTGTAAGCAGACATGGCAATCTATGTGTCACACAGATAACACATGCAGCCATGGTATGTATACCATTGAGTGATGGTGCACAGGACATTGCAGAGCAGATAAGACTTGCACAGCAATGTTGTGTCCTTGTACACATTGTGTTCCAGGGTGTAGACAATCACTGAACAACTACACACATGCATCACAGCCATGTATAATGTCATTAAATAGGGCCGTCTACACTTGCACTGCATGGTCTTGAGCAACACATATTCCACATGCTGACAAGTGTGAGGTCACTGTTTGCCTTGTGATACTGTCACCCACCTTCACCCACTATTGTGTATGTGTTAGATTGCTGGTGTGTGTGTGTGTGTGTGTGTGTGTGTGTGTGTGTGTGTGTGTGTGTGTGTGTGTATGTGCTGTGGTGAGCAGTGTATTTGTGTTCATGTGTGCATGTGTACATGTGTGCATGTGTACATTTGTGCATGTATTCATGTGTTCATGTGTTCATGTCTGCATGTGTTCATGTGTGCATGTATGCATGTTTGCATGTGTGCATTTGTGCATGTGTTCATGTGTTCATGTGTGCATGTGTGCATGTGTGCATGTATTCATGTGTGCATGTGTGCATGTGTGCTAACATCATGGACAGATTGTGAAGTGTGTTTCCTGTCTTCCTTCAACAGGTGCTGAGTTAGGGGTGTCTGAATGCAGCAGGGAACCTGATGTCACTACCACTAATAGTAATAATAGTAATAATGCCACTAATAATGAGACATGTATTGTGGCACAGGAAGGTCTGTCAGGATCTGTCATTGGTCCACCAATCGACAGTACACAGTGTTCAACCCCATCTATGTGCACACTCATACTGGCAATACATCCCTCACCACCAATGGCCTTAGCTGAGGGACAGCATACAGTCAGCATTGACCAGGAGAGTGTGGCACCCATGGCATGTGCATCCCCTCACAGCAGCCATAGCCGGATTACTGGAATGGTACCACATAGGCAGATGTCCAGGGATTCTCGGGGGAGCCCCACTGGTCGTATTGCCCCTGGCAGACGTGCCCCCAGAGGTATTACAACCTCCAGTATGTTCCAGACTGTAATGCAGGCACAGGCACGTATGGAACGGTTCACCCAACAGGGACTAAGGGCACAGAGGGCCCATTACACTGCTATCAATGACAGCATCCATGACCTTGCCGGTGCCATCCAGAATTACACCGAGGTCATTGATAGCCATTGGAGGGAGACATTAGATGCCCTCCACAATGTGTAAGCCATGAGCCAGGACCATGCGGGATGGATGGGAAGCCGACACGGACACATGCCAGCAATATAATCAGCTGGCAGTTGTTGTGGACGGACCACAGATCATGGCCGCCCCCATAGTGGCAGTACCAGCCCCAGCAATGCTGGGGCTGGCCTGTCCATTGACCATCCTACTAGACCACTAGCAGGGACATGGGTCCAGTCATCATACCTCTGCCTCTGATGATAGCACCCAGTCAGGGTTGGTACCAGACACTGCCCATAGCACCCCTGCCAGGCACAGGTGCTGTGTCCATGGCCAAAGACAGTGATCTGTATGGCCTAGCAGGTACAGTCTGTGGCTGTCCCACAACCACCCATATATGGCAGCCACATGGTGGAGTTGTGTGCATGCAGACACACACACATTAACCAAACAACTAGGGCTCACACATACACACACACATTACATCAACATTGGCCCATGCTGTACTGTTGTCCCTCACACACACACACACACACACACACACACACACACACACACACACACACACACACACACACACACACACAGACATGTTGATTGGATGGGTCAATGTCGGGCTCTGGCAAACCAACAACACACCCTGTGCATATGATGACACCTGTGCCACCTCCTGTCATCTGTAACATTGATGCAGGAATAGGCTAACATGGTTCTGATGCACAGGGTGACATTATAACAGTGTAGCAGTAGTAGCAAGTTGCCAACAGGAAAGTGTACTGATATCCTTCTACGTATATCTGAGCAGGCATTATGCATCACAGCTTTGATAGTCATTGTAGCATTGTTTACACCAGTGTTAGGTCTGAGTATGTATTGTCCACCCATGTGCCACTTGGCTGAAGTGTACAGTGTTGCCAGCATGTGTTAGTGAGTGGACAGTATGTGTGTGATGTGTGCATTACAAATTAGCAGGTGTACATCTGTGAACATGGTGTGTGCGCACTGTCTGCATGTACGTGCATAGTGGACACGTGGGATGTGCGAAATATCCTGTTGTACACATTGTTAACATCTCTTGGTATCTTTCGATGGCCAGTATGCATTCTACTACAGATATGTACTAACATGGGTACACATGTGTGTATGACATGGATTGACACTATGCTGTGGGTGGTACTGTTGATATCTGTCAATGATCTGCAGTTTGGTAGTATACACCACCTCAACAGCATTACTATAAGCAATCATTAGATGATGTCCTGACAAATGACACACAGTTGTAGGGAACTCAGTAACAGTTGGATCCTTCCGGTACTATACTATAACAGTAACCAGTGGTATTGACCTCCACACGTTCCTGGGGCCACACCTGTGTGGCATATAGCCCTCTTAGGTACATGCAAACATACTAGGGATATGCCCATCCACATCTGGAAATTCATGCATTGGCCTACACTGCATTCCCTGGATGGGACGCATATCCTACACAAGGGTATCATACAGACAGATACCTGTTGTCCAATACATGCTATATAGTCATAAGCCAACTATGGCATAGTCACCCACATTTACTAGACATACTATTCTGACAGTACCACATAGGTGGTAGCTCTCAACATGTATGTTGGGTACGAATGTGTACAGGCAGACACGTGTTATGTAATCTGTCCCTTGGTATCCACATATCCATAGGTATTGTGGGGTCCATCGGTGTTTCACATAACACATTAGGGGCCTGCATGCATATCCACAGGGCTGTTGTACACCTATAATGACTGTCCATTACTGCCAGTCATTGTTGTGTATGAACATGTATGACATATACCCCAGGCAATTACCCTCAATCACAGTACTCTATAGTATGTGCCATGGGTGTGTGCGGCATAGATGACCTTGGCCATGGATCACTACAGTGGCTGGGCTTGTCGCATACATACATATGTGACCTATGATCTGAGAAGCAGCGGCACAATCTGTCGAAGGAAACAAATGTATTCATGTAGTATGCAGGCTTCACACCTATGTACTGACTGAGGTCACATGTACACATATTTATTTGCCATGCAGATACCTGATGTGTGCAATGCACATACTGCTTTAATCATATGTCATGCCATAGTAAAAGCAAAACCCACACTGCATTGACCACCTGGGTGCACACACAAACACACACTCAGTATTTGCAGGATTCAAACCCCTACCTAACTATGTTATGATACTAAAGTGACACGCATTAACACGGCACGCTATATGCTTTAGTGGGTGGCTTTTGTTTTCCTGATATATTTGTAGGATGCTGACATCATTAGACATTCCAAAGAGGGATGTACCTCTTTTATTGTGTTTTCCCAATCTCCAAAAAGGCACTCCTCTCAAAGGAAATCATACACATATACCCCCCCACACACCCTGTCAGCACTTGCAGGATTCAAACCCCTACCTAACTATGTTATAATACTAGAGAGATACGCATTAATACAGCACACTACATGCTTTACTGGGTGGTTTTGGTTCACCTGATATATTTGTAGGATGCTGACATCATCAGACATTCCAAAGAGGGATGTGTCCCGTTTAATGTGTTTTCCCAGTCTCCAGAAATGCTATTCCTCTCTAAGGAAATCCTTCATATACATAACCCCCCACACACACACACACTGTTTGTAGGATTCAAACTCCTACTTAATTATGTTATGATACTACAGAAATACACATTAACACAGCACGCTATATGCTTTACTGGGTGGGTTCTATTCTCCTTGAATATTTGTAGGATGCTGACATCATCAGGCATTCCAAAGAGGGGTGTACCTCTTTTAATGTGTTTTCCCAGTCTCCAAAAAGGCTGCTCCTCTCAAAGGAAATCACATACCCACACTGTCAGCGCTTGCAAGATTCAAACCCCTCCCTAACTATGTTATGACACTAGACAGATACGCATTAACATGGTGCGCTACATGCTTTACTGCATGGTTTTGGTTCTCCTGGTATATTTCTAGGATGCTGACATCATCAGACTGGACATGGAAATGTGTGTGCACTTTCTTTTATGTAATCCCAGGAATGATCCATGTGGTTTGGCAGGTATCAACTGCTTGAACAGGACCCTGTGAGTCGCACCTTGTGTGATCTATCTGTGGACACATTGACATCCCTTCATATGTCAACACATATCTATGCACAGATTGTTGGTTTTGTGGATATGACATGTGTCTGTGATGCTGATGAAGAGCTCTGCAAAGTCTATGTGGGACATGAGTATCTCTGTTCAGTGATGTATGTTCTGGGTGGCTGCCTTGCAAATGGTGTAGCATGTTTGAGAACCATGATCTGCACAGGAACATACCACAGTTGGTAGGGTTGTGTGTTTGTCAGATTCCAATAGCTCTGTTTATGACTTTGCACTCCATGGCCTTGCAGATCAGACTTTATAGGCTTACTGGACTATACTTCCCATGGTGTGTTGTGCACCCACACTTGTGGGGAGTGCCATATGTTGCTGTAACACATTTGACGGTTCCAGACCCTGTGGAGTGGGTGAGGCTCAACAGACTGTTCAGGTGCAGGGTCTGTTTGTTCTGTAGTGCATGCATGGCACATATTGGGAAACATTGTAATCCAATTGCTGCCATGCTTTTGGCTTTGGGGGGAGCTGGTCAGCCATTCTACACGTGATATCTCCTGGTATGATATCAGGGACTATCATCAGTGGGAGGTGGGTATGTATATATGGGCCTGTCTGACATGATGTCGGCATTGTCAGTAAGGTACAGTTGCCCCTGACTCAGGACATATATGAGTGTACATTACTATTTATGACATAGCTGAAGGACATGTCATGATTCTCAGTCTAGACTCCTTCTCAGCTACTCTTTACAATTCACCAACAAACCTGAGCACTAATACCGGTTATACTCTTTTACACACTTAACACCCTACTGATCCTTTGCGATCAGGCTACAGAGTATGTTATCATAATATATTGGCATGTCCAGGGCTCGGTTTCGTGTGTACTCTCCAGTCCAGCTAGTGAATATTGTGGTTATGACACAATGTCACATCTGCCTCATGTACACAGACAACCATCTACTCCTCTCAACACACTCAGATATATGTGAGAGATGCAACAATATTGACATACAGGAGGCTGAGCTCTCTCAATCCATTACTGGCATGGTCTATCAGGTGGTGAAGGTGACCACACACACCACATATCAGTCTCACATACACCAATAGCGACAGCAATCAAACCACATTATCACACATACACATACTCGGTGGCTCTACATACACTCTCCCTAAGCAGCAGAGATGTCCAAAGCAGACACACAAACAACTACTACCCCACTACAATACCCACATATCACATAGTTCACAATGTCAGTGTGCCACACAGTCACTGCCCTTCGGGCTAAACAACACACCTGATACACTTGTAATAGGTGACACTTAATGTCAGACACACTGATGTCCCACTCACCAGGTCAAACAAGGGAGTAGTCACTTTCAGCTGTCTCTCAGGTGCCAGGATCCACCACATAACACATGCACTCAGGTCACTCCAAAGCAAGTCCAGGACTGGCTCCATCATTGTCCATGCTGGTGCGTACAACCTCAGACGTTCCTCCCTGGACCACATGACATGATACATACAGGAACTCTCTGATCATGCAGCCCAGGCCAGTATGACCCTGACCTTGTCTAGCATCTTACACTCACCAAATATGATGTATCAGTATACCAACAAACTGATCACTTTTAACAGTTGGCTAACATATTGTTGTTATTCAAAGGGGATACAGTGTCTGTCAGCCTGGGGTGACATGCTCGACATGCCACATAGCTTCCCTATGGACAGCTTGCACCTGTCACCCTTGGACTTTTGAATACTGGCTAAGGCACTTGCTGCCACCATACTGCCTTATTTAAGCGGGGCTCAAAAGACAGACCCACCTCCATAGAGATTACAGAGTACATGACACTGAGGGTAATGCTGCTCAACACCAGATGTATTACCCTCACATTGACCACACTCAGGAATCTCCTCAGTATGGAGAATAGCAATATCTGTGCACTAACAGACACATGGTCAGGCTCCCACATGCACACCAGCACTACCAGGTTATATTGCGTACCATGCTTTCTGACCACATAACTCAGAATGGCCAACACAAATAGGGGGTGTATCCATATACATCACAGATACACATACCTCCGGGTTGGTAGCACTGCACAAAGCATCACAGACCATACATATGCACCTAACATTGTGCAAATCTGCCTTTTGGTTTGTTGCCTGCTACAGACCACACTCACAAACTCAGCAACCACACTCGTCTTTCCGGGGAACACTGGACAATATGACAGTCTCCCCAAACACCATTATATTGGGTGATGTCAAATACACACACATTGACTGGGGATAGAACTCAGGCCCCAGCACCCTCGCCCAACAGTTGCTACAATTTGTAAACTCATATGCTATGGCACAACCGGTCACCACACCCACAAGAGGGGACAACATATTGGACATGATCATCACCAACATGGGGACTCTATGTTCCACACCTGCGATATACCTCTCATTGGTAAGGACAGAACATATTTTAACTTACTGGACATCCATATCCCGTCCCCACACCCATCCTGGGTAATCTTGGTGAACTTCCCAAAAGCAAATGTCACACTTCTCCATACCACGGTGGTATCCTTCAGAGACCCTGGGACAGTGGTAAGTATGGCTCAGACTGCTGAATCCTTTACATACAGATTCTATGGACACCTAGTGGACAGTATGGATCGTGCTATCCAAAATAACACCTGGACTCACTCCTCCAATGGCGGGGGACCTGTCTGGTGGAACCCGGCCATTAATACGCTATACAACAAAAGAAGGAAGCTACTACATGATAGAGCACAATCCCAGACAGGGAAGGCATCTGTGATCTGTACTAGCAGATAGCTACAATCACTCGTGTATTTATGTCAGGCCCATTTATAACGGACAATTGCACCAGACACATCGGACACTTACAAGGCCTTCTTCAGTTAATTCAGGTAACTGGCTGGACACTCACTGATATGCTGTGTGTTACTGCATATTGACTGAACATACCCTGAACCCACAGACATTGCCAACATCCTGGCAAACAGGTTCAATGCAGATGTCCCCCCCATCCCCCCTAAGGAGCTACTGTCCATCCCAACAGAGTGTAACCTCCCTGACCTCACAAATAAACAAGTGAGTGCTGCCCTCCCCACAGCAGACAACACAGCATCAATGGGACCAGACAGTGTCCCGGCCTGTGTCGTACATGGCCTTCATGACAGACATAACCCTCACATTACGTCACTGTTCGATATCAGGGTTACTGCAGGATTTGTACCCACAGGATGGCATACAGAGATAGTGGTCCCGCTCCACTGAATACTGCCATAACAGACCACAGACAATATCGGCCTATAAGGCTAACTAGCCTGTTCTGCAAAGCTATGGAGTGTATTGTAATGGGACTCATGCACATAGACATGGGAAACCTACAGACACTGGGTCCTACACATTACAGCATTGTTGTGGGCAGATCTTGTCTGTTGGACTTGTTTGCATTCTTTAAACAGTTACCAGATCCATCAGTGTTGGGACGGTTGTCCACACAGCCTGCCTGGACCTTGCACAACCCTTCAACACAATACCCCACACGGCCATTATGCATAGGCTCACTGGCATCAATATCGACACATATCTCACACGATGGATTGCTACCTTGATCAGGGATAGCACCCACATGCTCAGTGTTGCAGGTGCCATGTCTGACTATACACCAGTTACACATGGCATCCCACAAGGCTCAGTCCTGGGACCTCTCTTGTTCAGTATATATTTGTGTGATGTACAGGCTATCACAGGAGGGATACGGCTGCCCATGTTCGCAGATGACTGCAAACTGGGTGGTATAATCAACTCTCCAACTGGCACATGCATACTCATACAGGGACTCACAGATATAGGATGACTGGTGCCTGAGCCATGGCCTAGGCTACATGCCATTAGTTGCATAGTCATCCGCTTTGAGAATGACAACATGCCCACACATAACCACATAGGTAGTAATCCATTACATATGGTAGTAGTTGTTACGGGTTTGGGGACACAACTTGTTCGTACTCTCGCCTTTGACAATCACATTGCCAAAGTGGTTAGACAGTACTTCTACATAGCCCACCATATCCCACATGGTTTCACATGTTGATCATGTGTGGTCATTGTGCCCCTATACTCATCACAACCATACTTGGTTACTATGCCACATTTGGGTTGTACCTTACCCGACACCTGCAGCAACTGTAATGGCCACAAATGTTACTCATCAAGCAGATGTAGGGACTCACACGGATGCCCTGCACAGTTCAGATACAGTAACTCCAGCTCTACTCAGTCACTTACCACCTACACGGATGTGTTGTGTGCCTGTAGTTTAAGGCACTATCTGACCCAGAATTAATGGACATGCTCCACCTCAGGATATCCAACTCCCTTGGAGCTACACACTCCAGGGACATATACCTCAGCACAGATGTTAATAGGACATGCTGGGGGGACAGATTATTATCCAAAAGGCTCCACTCACTGCAGAGTGTAGTCCCAGTTTTGCATAAGCAGTGCCAACCACTAACCACCTACAGGTGACATCTTGACAAGTGGATGGGTGATCATATGTGTACCCATGGGATATCTTCTGGGTCCCTGCTAGACAGAGGCACAATACACTAAACATAAATGGGCTATCTTGTGTGACCTACTATTCACGGGCACAGTGTTCTGATTTGACTGGGTTGCAGCAGCCAAACACACTCTGGCTATGCTTGTACATGCCCTAGGGCAGATAGCCTAGTATCAACCTCTGAACCTATGAAAATGTTCATGATGCACAATGTTTATTGCTGATACTGTTTGCAGGTTTTTATCATCTTTGCTTTCCCACTTTCTATGAACTGCTTAGGTATCTGCAGAACATATTTGATTATGACAGGGTTCCACTATATTATATATGTGTCTGTTGTCATATAAGTGTGTGCACAGGGCAGATTGCTGGATAGTGAGAGGTTCCTGGGTTAACACATGCAACTGCCTGATATGTGTGGCCCACTGCTGTACTCCAACATGGCCTAAGTGTGTGAGCATGCCCAGTTCAGACTGTCAGTGTTCTGTTGCCTGACATTTGTCTCATGTATTCAAGTGTGTGAGCATGCCCAGTGTGACCTTTCAGTATGTTGCTGTCTGAGGTCCACTACATTTGTTGATGTATGTGTACATGTCCAGTATTAACATTTCTACTGTGTGTGTTGAAAGTCAGGTTCTATTCTTACTGCAGGACTCACCTTTGTGTCATAACTCGACAGGGATTATGCTGTGCCTGCAGGGTTTCCATGGAATACTTTGCATAGACTTATCAACATTTCTTCATACAGGTTAACCACTGCAATACTGTCATGGTTTAGTGGTTCAGTACTATGACTATAGTGCACAGTATCCAGGGTTTGAGGCCCATCACTGTTTATATTTTCATACTGAGCAGACCAGACTGCTTAAGGGCCAGTAGAGCAACTATGAGCATGTTGGCTTTTGTTCAGCTATGACCTACTTAGACCCAGCTTGTCCAACATTGTTCAATATTAACCATCATTGCTGGACGTTGGCCAATATTACTCAACATTGACCACATTTGTACTAGTTGGTGTGTGCGATTTTGTTTACATATACTACATGGTGGTAAATGCTGTTTAGCACTGCTTTATATTGCTTAACACATGGCAATCATGCCTCAGGTGTTGATGCAGGGCTGCCTATGTTGGATGCACATACTACACTCCCTGTACATGTTTGAAAGCAATTAGTGTCAACGTAGGCATGCCTTTTACTATATGTGCAGGTCAGAGAGAAGTATCATTTCCAGAGTTCCTACTGAGTCAGCGTATGTGCTATGCGTTGCCTCTTTGCCAAGGCCAAAGCATACTGGGCACGCCTCCTTCTGCCTACTGGGGCAGGCTCAGGTTGTTCCTCCTCTGAGTCATGCTCTGCCTGTGATGGCCCTGGCAATGGTGCGGGGCTGTTTGGCCCGGGCCTATGCTGGTCCTGCTGCAGCTGTTTTCACAGGATCATATTATGTAGCATAGCACATACCATGACAATTTGGGTACATGTAGTTGGTGAGTACTGCAAGGCTCCACCAGATGTGTCCAACCACTGGAACCGTGACTTGAGCAGCCAAAACACAGGCTCGATTACATTTCGTGTTTGTGTGTGTGCCTCATTATGGCGTTCCTGTTCAGGTGGGTGTGCATTTCTGATGGGTGTCATCAGCCATGGCTCCAGTGCATAGCCAGCATCCCCCACTAAATGTCCATGTGGGATGTCCCCATTGGCAAATGTCTGGTACAGCTGCGTCAGATGCCAGATATGGGAATCATGGTAGCTTCCAGGGCAGCCAGCACACACATTCAGTATTATGCCCTGGGCATCACACATGACCTGGCAGTTGATGGAGGAGAAGCCCTTGCGGTTGAAGTAGACCCTACTCTGCTCACTGGCTGGTGCTTTGATGCATATGTGCGTGCAGTCTATTGCACCCACTACCCCAGGGTATTCCGCTATTTTCTGGAAGAGACGCATATTGCTGGCCAATACCTCATAGGAATTGGGGAAGTATACATGATCACCGACATGTGCTCACATGGCATCCAGGAACTGGTGCAGTACCCTGGATGCTGATGCCTGTGATATTCCCATCATATCACCAGTTGGTCTCTGGAAGGTACCTGTTGCTAATATTCTTAGGCCAACACATACCTTAGTTTCCACTGGGATGGGTTCCCCTCTGTTGATTCTGTGTGTGAAGCGTGGCCTGCACAGCTCAACAATTTGCTGCAAGAGGTCTCTGTCCAATCTGTAGTGCTCCACTATCTCCAGCTCATGTAGCCCCTAGTAGGTTACCCTGGGCCTGTACACTCTTGTCCGTCTCCTCACTGTGGTTTGTCCAGCAGCATTTGCATTATCACCACCCTCAGCATGTTGCATATGTCGCCTTATAACAGCAATGGCAGCCCCTAACATTTTTTGTCTCAGTACAGCTTTTTCAGTTTTCACTTCTATTAGCTTACTGCAGTGTTGCAGTGTCTCTTGAGAGAAACATAATGGACTGTTGTTTGCAGTGCTTTAAGTGCTGGGCTGGGCTGGGCTAGTGTTCTGCCTGGGTAATTGACTGATTCTGATTGTTTTCACCTGCTAACTCTGCTAGTACTCCCTGGTAACTTCCCTACTATTTGGTGTGCTTCCTTTTTCCTTTCTGTTTCCTGAGGGGGAACCGCCACGCACACAAGCACAAACACGCGCACAGAAGCTCACACACGTGCACACATGGTTATACAGACTAAAACTTGCTTATTCTTGTTAAAACGCGCGCACACCCGCGCAAACTTGCTTACAACTGTTTACACAGCTTTACATATGCTTACTCAAGCTTACACGCGCGCACACATTGCCTTACTTGGGTTTACTGGCACGCACATGCACGCATGCACGCTCAGCACAAAGCTTTGATGTTATCCATGGCATACACCTTCCATTTCTTGACTTTACCTGGCCTACCTGTTGGCACACCTCTTTCAATAATATGTAATTGTCGGCTGACACATGACACTTTGTTCCAATGAGCTTCACTCCTTTCATATATACCCCCCTTGTGATGTCACCTATCTTCTACTCCGTTCCTCCCCTTATCCTACTCCTACACTCCACTGACTGTGCTCATTTCCTATGTAAACTTGGGATTCACTATCCTAACTCTCATTTGCATAGGATTGCCTACTAATGCTTGGTTACATCTCTTAGACTGAGCTTCCCCCCTTAGCAACCTCTACTCGATGACCATGTTGTCTTCAGCCTGCCATTCACGTGCATTGTAAATTCATTTTAGCTATAAAATCCACATTTGTGGATCTTAATTATTAATTTTCTGGTTTTTAGGGTGCAGCGCGTTTGCGCGGTGCTGCGCTATGGTTAAACCCTGGAGATCGGGATGAAAAAAAAAAGTTATTTTATTTCTATTTTGCATCACTTCCCATTGCCAATGGCCATATTTTTGGCCATTGGCATGCTTCCTCCTGTAAATGCATGCTTTTTTTTGCAGCTGTCATGGCTCCATTTTGCTATTTGCAGAACCATACTCAGTTATCAACTGAGTACATTTCTGCAAATAACACTACTCCTTACTCGGACAGGTTCGGGTTTCCTGGATCACAAATTTACCTCTTTTGCATAGCTTTCGCCTGCAATTGAGGTAATTTGCATATCCGAGCCCTGTCCGTGTAGGACTAGCTTGGAGAGCTCAGTTGCACCCCTACTGGCTGTTCCTGGATCGCTCGACAGACATGTTGGCTGCATGGAGTCTTACTTTACTCTTAGACTCTGTGCAAGCCTTCATGAATCCAACCCAGAGTCTTTCTTGTATTGTATCCCACCATTTTGGAGACATTTCAGTGTACTATATGCAGTTATTTACAAAGTGCAATTACTTCAAAGTGTTATTGACTTTTGGGCAAGAGATGTCCAATTTATTTGCATTGTGCAGTTATTTCATATGTTTCTTACACTGATAAGAGGTGATTTCTTGCAAAAATGATATTACAAAAGTCTAAAGTGCCCGAGAAGTTATTTTACAAAGTCCAGTTATTCAAAGGTACTACGAGTTTGTCCATTAGCTTAATTTTGAAAAGCCCAAAAGGTATCAGTTCAGAAGCACAAAGGCATTGGACAAAGTTACAAACATTGGCATTAGTTTCTGGCATATGTGTATCTTCTTCTGGCTTTTCCCAGTTAGGGGTTGCCACAGCAGATCACCTGTCCGCTCATGATTGGCAGTGGAGTTTTACAGTGTTGAGTTGCCAGCCCGGCACCCAACCTTCCACAGAAGGCACACAAACACACACACACTCACACCTAGGCCAATTTAGAGTGTCCAATCCACCTGCAGCATGTCTTTGGGATGTGGGAGGAAACCTGAGTACCCAGATGAAACCCACACAACCACAGGGAGGACATGCAGACTCCACACAGAAGGCACCCCAGCCAAGGATCGAACCGAAAAACCTCTTGCTGTGAGGTGACAATGCTAACCACTGCACCACCGTGGCCGCCCATGTGCATGTGTGTATGTTTGTGCTTATTTGCAAAACTCTTCACTGGAATGTGTTACTATGGCAGAAGGATTTCAAAATCCCCTACCACTTGTAATTGATCAGAATATTGCAGATAACTAGAGAATATTTGAACAAGAGTACAATATTTTTATACAAGCAGCTTATGCAGATAGAGATGCATGCACCAGAAAATTCATTTTGTCAAACCTAGCTGGGTCAGAGGCCATGGGAAGAGAGCATTCATTTGTGTATGCACCAGCAGTATTTGAAAGAAAAGGTGAAAACTGTCATGTTGTTGTATAGGCTGAATCAAGTGAAGCCCCAAATATTTGAAGTGCAAGTTCACAGAAATGTGTAACCCCCAGATGAATATTGCATTAGAGAGGCATTTATTTTACACATAGATATCAGAAACCAGGGGAAACATTTGCAGCGTATATAACTGACTTGAAAAACAGAGATAAAATGTGTTGGTTTGGTGAATTAAAAGATGAGCTGATAAAGGACAGGCTTGTGTGTCCTATTAATAATGCTGCTGTGAGAAAGATTTTACTTCATGACAATGATTTAACATTGAGCAAAGCCATAGAGATTTGTTAAATCCATGAGGTGTCAGAAAAACACACAAGTATGCTTGTGAGTGACAAGAGCATGGTTTCAGTTGGCTTCAGAGCAAATGCAGATGGTATGCAGCACATGGCAAACAAAAGCAAGCCAAGCCACGTGGCAACTACAGGGTTTCCAAGGAAGGCACTTAGCTTTCCAGAAAGTTCTAAGAAGGGAGCATGTTCCAGCTCAATCTCAGTGCATTACAAACACGAATCAGCAATATCCAAATCTAGCTTTATTGTTAACTGTTGCAATTGTGATGCAAATCATGAGTCTAAAAGAGAGAAGTGTTTAGCCTTTGGTCAACAATGTCACAAGTGCAAAAAACGGAACCATTTCCAAAAGTTTTGCAAATCAAGTAAGGCTCATACAGTTGTGAAGAAAGATTGCACAAAAAAGCAAGTTGATCAAGAAGAGGTGAGGCAGTCAGCTTTTTATGTAGATGGTGTATCAGTGCTTGGTGAAATAGTTGATGCAGTGAATTTATTGACAAGGAGTGAAGTGTTTTGTACTGTCCAGATTAATGGAAAATCCACAGAGCTCAAAGTAGACACTGGATCAAAGTGTAATGTTATAGCTAACACATTTGGTAAAGTGAGAACTAATGAACAACTCAATGGGGCCAGTAGTGTGAAACTTGTTGCTTATGGAGGTGAAGAAATTCAAACTGAAGGGTCAGTGATGTTTTCATGTTATTTGGCCAAGAACTGTTACAACTTGTTATTCTATGTAGTCCAAAGACTAGTGCAATCGTTATTGGGTTTCAAAGATAGTTTAAGAATGAATCTGCTTACTTTTGCTAAAGAAGTTCATCACATAAGTGCATTTCCGAGTTCTAAATTTTCTGAAGTCATTTTCTCAGAGTATGCTGATGTTTTCAATGACAAGTTAGATAAACTTCCAGTTGTGTATATCTTGAAGTTAGACCCAGAGGTTACTCCAGTAGTCAGACCAGCAAGAAGAGTACCAATAGCTATGCAGGATAAAGTTAAGGCTCAGTTGGATAAAATGGTGCAGCAAGGTGTGATTTGTCCAGTCACAGAACAAACTGGATGGGTGTCATCCATGGTAACCACTCACAGAAAAGGCTCAGACAAAATCAGAATATGTATTGACCCAAGAGGTCTGAACAAAGCATTAAAGAGACCGTATCATCCAATGCACAGTCAAAGAAGTTGCAGCTCTAATCCCAAATGCTACTGCATTTTTTGTCTTGGATGCAGAGTTCATTTTGGCAAGTGATCACAAATCCTCATTTCTAACTACTTTTGGTACTCCATTTGGCAGATACACATTCCTAAGGATGCCATTTAGAATAAATTCTGAAAGTAAAGTCTTTCAGCATGCAATGGAGCAAATTTTTTTTCATGTTATCCTTGTACCATAATAGCAGATGATTTATTGGTTGGAGGCAATGGTGAAGCAGAGCATGACAGAAACCTCAAGAAAGTTCTAGACACAGCACATGAAGTAAACTTGAAGCTCATTCCTCTGAAGTGCAAATTCAGACTTCCAGAAGTTACACACATTGGACATTTGTTTATGAATACAGGTTTGAGACTAGACCCGAACAAGCAAGCAGCTATTCTTGAGATGTGAGCACCAGATAATGTACAAGCTCTACAGCATTTCCTAGGCATGGTCAATGATTTATGCAAGTTTATACCAGACTTCAGTGAGTTGACAGCACCTTTAAGAGAGCTAACATGCAAAGATGTTGGAACAGCACCAGAAGGCATTTGAAGACCTCAAGCAAAAAATTGCCACCCGACCTGCATTAAGAACCTATGATGTGAACAAAACAGTTGCTCTTTCCTGTGATGCTTTCAAATTGGGTCTTGGCGCAGTTATACTTCAAGAGAGCAGACAGGTAGCCTATGCATCTAGAACACTTATCCACACTGAGATGCAGTATGCTCAAATTGAGAAGGAGCTTTTGGCAATAGTATTTGCATGTTCCAAGTTTCATGATTATATTTATGGTCAAGCTATTCAGACTGAAACTGACCGCCAACCTCTAGTTACTATTGTAAATAAGCTTATGCATTCTGCTCCTGCAATATTACAAAGAATGATGCTCAAATTGCAAAAGCACAATTTCAAAATGGTCTACATGAAAGGCAAATTGCTCTGTCTGGCTGATACTTTATCCAGATCGCCCAGGAATATGACAGAACAGCTTGATGCAGAGGATTTTGACTTTGATGTGATGTCAGTGCATAATTTTTCCATCACTAGACTTGATGAGTTAAGAGATGACACTCAGACTGATCCAATTTTGTAAAAGCTCAGTCACTACATTAATGTTGGATGGCCCTCAAAGCAATCTAGTGTACCACCTTAAGTGCAAACCTATTTTCCTTACAGAGATGAATTGCTGATGGAAGATGGAATTATTTTCAAAGGTCCTTAAATTATTGTTCCTGCTTCCTTACAAGAAGAATATTTCCAGATTTTGCATCTCGGTCACCCAGGATCTGCATCCACTAAGAGAAGAGCTAGAGAATTGGTATTTTGACCTTCATTACCAAAATACATTGATAGAGTACTTTCTTCTTGTTCAGTATGCAATAGTACTAGATTGCATTTGCAAAGAAAAACGTTTCTGCTAAGTCCAGTTCCTGAACTGCCTTGGTCCACAGTCGCAACTGATACCTTTGGGTGGAACAATCAACACTACTTGGTTTTGGTAGACTCTTATTCGAATTGGTTTGAGATCGATCTGCTACCTAACCTAACATTATCTGCTGTTATTACTAAGTTGAAACATCATTTCTCAGTGCATGGTAGTCCGCACAAAGTTCTTTCTGGCAATGGTACTCAATTTACTAGCCAGTTGTTTCAGAAATTTGCAAGAGAATGGGACTTTGTACATGTTACTAGTAGTCCTGAATATCCACAGTCCAGTGGTCTAGCTGAATGTGCAGTGCAGAGTTTAAGTTGACTTGAAAGCTCAAACTGTGACAATACCAATGTGTTGTTGAATTTGCTTAATCTCAGAAACATACCCTGTGATGATAGTCTTGGCTCAACTGCTCAATGACTACTTTCCAGGCAAACTAGAACTACACTACCCATTACTTCCAGTTTATTGAAACCTAAACCTAAGAACAAAAAAAAAATATCCAGGCTCAATTATTTAAGAAGCAGAATATCCAGAAATTCCAGACACATGCAATCCCTAGTGCCGTTTTGAAAGAGTAGCCAGAGAGTGAGCATGCATGATCGCAGTTGTTAGTTTGTATATAGGTTACTTGAGTTAAAGTCAGTAAACTTCTATAGTGATGTGTTTGTATAAAATAAAGCTGCTTGAACAGAACCCACAAAGTTCTTCTAGTGTGTCCTAGATAAGAGAGTGACAATACATTTATTCTATGGAGAGGCCCTAAAGACCAAATAGAGTAATTCTTGGAGTATATCAGTGGGACGACTTCCCTTCTATACTTTACTCTTACTGATAATGACACTGAAATTGCTTACCTGTATATTTTGTTGAAGAATTCTTAGGAAATTTGTTTTTGAAATCTATAGAAAGGAAACATATACTAATAATGTATTACATTTTAGTAGTGGCCATCCTTATAAACAGAAGCAGACAGTAATAAAAGGTCAGTTTGTAAGGGCAACCCATATGGTCACTATGATGGAAGTATTTTTGGATGAGTATGCCACTCCTAGGGAGATAGTCATAAAATGGGGGTATCCATTGGGATTAGTTAATGATGTTATGGTTGAAGTTAAACTTAAAAGGGAGAACAAACATTTTTATCCCATTCTTGGCAATAACTCTGAAGCCTGAAATAATTTGGACTTAGTGATGGGGTAATTCTGAAATTCCAGGCTTAGACGAATAATTTGAACAGGATATGACCACACATACAAGAGTTTTTAAAAGTTCATTTATTACTATATAAGGTAATAATAGTGATATTATTAGGGATATTTTTAAAAAAAAATTGGTGCATTTTAAGTACTGATAAGGAGGTGAGGGACTTCATTGCTAATCAGCCTATTTACTTTTCATTGGTCAGGTAGAAATTTGAAGAATATGTTTGAAAATCAGGATAGACGACAAAAGTTGGGTTATATGCAGAAATAAAATGCTTGTCCTTATTGTTCGTATATACTAGAAGTGAATTAAGTCATTATTAATGGATTTAAAATAAAAATATATGGAAAATGTTCTTGTAACACAGAAAAAGTAATATATTGTACCCTTTGTTCATATTGCTCCTGTTTCTATATCGGTAAAACAGAGAGTAATTTAAGAAACAGGATATATGAACATTTAAAAGACATTAAAATACAAAAAGAAATGAATGCTCTTTCTAAGCATTGCCTGGATAAAGAAGGACATTCATTTAAGTTTGCAATTTTAGAAACATTGAAGATTAATGAAGGGGGGGGGGCATGGACATTATATTTAGAAAGGTGTGATTTATTCTGGCAAATGCGTTTAGATGAGAATCACTGGCCAGGCTTAAATGAAAACATTTCTGTCATGAGCATTTTAAAAATAAAAGCTTTGAATCATTGATCTTTGGTTAATAATGTAATAATTTTTTTATTGAATTTCTGTTTAAGGATGTTTTAAAGTAGCATTGTATATCGGGTTTTACTTTTATGGGGGTGTGTAAGTAAATGATTGATTTGATTGGTTAATGTTGGAGGTATGGTTTCAGAATTTTAGTGACGTGTTTCATTCATATAAAAGGATGTTTAATTGAGGATAATTTTATCTGATAAAGATTCTGTTTACTAATTGGAAACAAAAGTGCTTATCTTTAATCAAAATGGTAATTTAAATAGTTGGTGTGGGTAATAAAACTGGATTTAATACAGAGAGAAGATTGTAGGTTAGTAAGGAGTGGGGCACCATATAGGAGAGAGGGGATGAGATACGTGCTAGAGAGAACAAACCTGATAGAGGGAGTGAGGTAACGATTGTGGCAGTAGAGCATACCTTGTTTCTGGTGTGTTTTTTTATATTTGCTTGTAGGTGGGTATCAAACTTAAGATGATCATCAATGAGGACACCTAGAAGTTTTGCACTGGATACTATTTTGAGAGGTATATTATTCTGACTGGTGAATGATAATGAGATTTTGTCAATGGAGGTGGTTTTATAAGGGGTAAATATCATAAGTTTGTTTTTTGATGCATTGAGTGCTAGGTGGTTATCAAACATCCATTGCTCAGTGGAAGAGAAGGCATCGTGGGTTAGTTTTATAAAAGTAGAGATGGAGATGGCAGAGCAGAAAATTGTTGAATCATGCATACTGGATAAGTTTTGCATTAGGGATGGAGTGATGGAAGTCATTTATGAAAATGTTGAACAGTAGGGGCCCAAGAATGGAGCCCGGGGGTACACCTGTGGGAGTATTGAGGAATGGGGAGGTAGCTTTTTTTTCCATTTGACTGCTTGTTGCCTATTACAGAGGTAGCTGGTAAACCAATTGATGGAGGAGATGGATAGATTTAGATTAGAGAATTTAGTTAAGAGAAGGTTGTGAGAGATAGTATCGAATCCCTTTGAGAGATCTAAAAGGAGGGTATATGAAGAGGATAACCGTAAACCGTTATTGGCATTATTATGGCTTAGGATGTTAATGTAACAGTATCATAGGAATATTAAGTCTGTGTAGTGTTTATTGCTTTCTAAAATGTCAAACAGAAGTGATTTATTTAATTTTTGGCTTGTTGGAGGTGGGAGATAAGCTACTACAATTGCAAAAAAGTTACTTTTCTACACTTTTATTTTGATTGTTAACCGGACTGGGTCATAATTGTTTTCTGCATAGCTTTTACTTTTAGGACTTATTTGTATATTTTATTTTATGAGAAAGAGGGTTCCCCTTCTCTTTTCACTAGTCTGTTCATTGAAAAAGCATTTAACGTTGGGCCATCTTGTTTAACCGATGTTTCATTTATTGCTAGAATATTATTGGACAAGAATGAATTCAGTTTAGTTTATTTGTGATACTGTCTGCTTTTATAAAAGCTATAGTTACCTTGTAAAGGGAAGATGCTAAGGGACATGACTGAGTCAATATTGCTATGAAGAAAGAGAATTTGTATTATGGTGGTTAGACAAATGGAGGAACTCAGGAATTTCTTTAGTAAGTGTACATTAAAAGAAATTTGTTAGGATAGGTACTCAGAAGGCAAAAGAAGAGTTGGTGGGATTAGAAGGCTACTTGTATTCTATTTGTTGTTAGTTTGCTGCTTGATAGCATTCTGTTTGAATAGGGAATATAAAGAGTGAGCAGCTGGTGAACAAATGGCAAAAAGGAGCTTGCAATCATTAAGCAATAACATCCTAGCAAGCCCAGATACTTGTAGATGGCAATAAACCATATATTTCATTCTTTGTTAAAATATACCACCCACAATCGGGAAAACTTTTCACACAAGTTGCGATAAATAAAGTTTTATGATACAAAAACAGTTGCAGACAATAATCAAAATACTGAAAACATTTGGAGACAGCAGCTGGAGCATTTGCTTGCTTCAAGTGGAATTAGAGACACAGTGAAATGTAGGGCATATATATGTATGGGTCAAAAGCATTACAGGGTATGTGTGTGAAATGCAGACAGACACTAATCAGGGCATTAGTGTAAAAGTTACTGTTTTAGTTATAAACATGATAAAATGGAGAGGTCTCCATTAAATCACACCTCACACAGTAGTGGAGTCAGTCAGTATGCACATGGGTTATAATGACTGGAATCTGCCTGCCCTGGTAAATGCTTTAAGGAAACAAGTTAAACAATTAAAATTGTGAAAAGTATAAAGCACAAGGGAGCTGTTGCTGCTGAAACCTTCATTATTCAGGTGAAATAACCTGTAGGTATTGTAGACTGCAGCAAAAAATTTAGAGGTGGGGGGGCAGTAGCAGCTAAGGGGAGGGCAGAACAGGATAAATGGTGGAAAGCAGCTACTAACAGGGAAGGAGGTAGAAGCAATTAAGATGTTGGAGGCAAGTACCACAGCTGATACTACTGAACTAAAAGAAACAGTCAATACTAGTGCACAAAGCATTAGCTGTATTAGTTAGCCGTAAAAGGATGGAGTAGAGTGGGAGCAATTCCCATTACCTGAGAGCAAACTGCTTGTTGAAGTAACAGGTACAAATTCAGGACTAGCCACAGTGGTCACTTCTGACAGCAGGTATATTTGGTATCTATGACATGTTCTGGCTATTTGGATATGTGCAGATGTAACCTCTCTTGAAAAATAAAATCAATTTTTTTCCCTTTTGTTGCCTGTTGTATATAGCACACCAAACTATAACTTCTCTAAGTCCATTATCTCCCCATGTTCAAGAATTAAGACTTTATAAACTCAGAGAACCAAGAATTTGAACATTAATAGTTTTATAGTCATCCAGTCCAAACTTTTTGAAAATTTGGCATGTTCTTTTCAAAGTCCATTCTGCAGTTTCAGCAACTGCAGCACATTTTCTGCAATAAGTTAATGATACAGTGAAATGATTGGTGAGTTTTACAGATCCCTACCTTTTGTGAGAGTATTTGGAGGGCTATAATGATGTGTGAACATGCTAGACTGTACTTTGTTTAGTAGTACATGTGCTATACAGCTATTGGGGTTCATATTAGAAGCTCGAAGGTCCTGTTCAGCGAATACGAAAAGAGCGACACGTATTGCGCAAACCACGAAAACAGCGAATGTTCAAAACCGTGAAATTCGAAATGTCGATTCATCATAGTTGGCCCGTCTGTGGTATAGCTCTGTAAGGTAAGTGTGCGATAGTTACTGACCTTAGGGTTAGGGTGTGGGTTAAGGTAAGTGCATAGATAGGTAATGTATGTAAGGTTTAATGTAGGGTTAGAAGTAAGGTTTTGTTAAGTGTATGTGTGTGGGTTATTTATTTTGTTTGGATATATCTCTGTAGGGTAAGTGTGGGATAGTTACAGAACTTAGGGTTAGGGTGTGGGTTAAGGTAACTGCATAGATATAGTGCATGTATGTGCTTTATTTATTTTGTCTGGGTAGGTAGTATGTCGCGGGTGGTGGGGTTGGCCGAGTATGACGATTCATGATTTTAAATTTTGCGGTTTACGGCGTTCGGTGCATTTGCAGTTCGGTAAATATGTGTCGCTCTTTTCATATTCGCTGAACAGGACCTTAGAGCTTATAATATGAACCCAGCTATTTCACTCATTGGATGTGACAAACAGGATAGCTTTCATGTTTTAAATTTCAGGACTTGCATTAGTTTAGGCCACTACTTATCTGGCACTGTAGGGCAGAGCCATGTGTCAATGTGTGCTGTTCATTAGCCTTATATAGTCATATAGTCTATTAGGTAAAAAGTATACAACTTTGCATTCTATTACTATCTATTTTATTTCGCACACTAGTTTTCCCAGTTGATAATTTTTGTTCTATTTACTCACTTTGGAATCCTTTTCACTGCTGTGATAGTTGTTTTCTTGTTGCATGTTAGAACCTGTATAATGTTCTAACTGAGTTTCTTATTCTGTCTCACCTATCCATTTCCTATACCTGTACACTACCTTTTTCCATACTTCTCAGATATTTCAGTATGATATAGCAAAATGCTTGTAGAGCTGTAGGACTGCATTTTCTTTGCTGCAGATTCCAATATATACATATATATATATATATATATATATATATATATATATATATATATATATATATATACACACACACACATATGTGTGTGTGTGTTTATATAATGCATGTATATATATATTTATGTCTGTATATATATATATATATATATATATATATATTATTATTTTATTCTGTGCTATACAAAGCTTTTTCACTCCATACCTAAGTTTTATAGTGCACAATCTTTATTTTGGTGGTATATTGTACTATTTTACATATATATATATATACATATATATATATATATATATATATATATATATATATATATATATATATATATAAAATGTTAGGTGCATAGTTCAACTGTTGGCACAGTGCCAAATTTATGCAAGTTCTAGGTACATCAGTTTTTTATATTTCAGTTTCTTATATATGGATCAGTTTTGACTGTTGATTTCTCTGACAGTGCTGACTAAAGATACTTCTGCTTCATTTTACCTTATTAGTTTCAGAAGTGGGAGATGTTTTGCTTCTCGTCATATGAACAATTTTATAGTTGTGTCCGCCATATTTAAAGAATTTTTTTTCAGAGTGTTAGTAAATTGTAATTACTTATTTTAACTCTGTTGGCCAGCTTAGTCCCATTAGGCCATTGTCCTCTTTTTGGGGGAGACCAAGGTGGTATTCATATTGACTAGAGGAAATTTGGCAAGGGTACCAGGACACTTCCCCTACTCTTTTGTAATATGTTCCACCACCAATCTAGAAGATTAAACCTCAGTTTAATATCTCATCTGAAGGTCCTCATACTCAAAAGTACAGTGACCCCCCCCCCATCTTGTGAAGGAGTGTCAATAATGGAAAATTAACTCATCTACTGGGAATAGAGACCACAACCATCTGATCTTCCAGTACTAAATGTAACTGAACTATCTATAGGGCCACTAACACTGTTGTATGTAATACTGAGAACGTACTTTGGCAAACATTCAGATTATCTTGTAATCCATGTAAAACTTGTCATATGGTATACTAATTTTGGCTGAATTATTTCTGGATTGTTTTTGTCTACATCTCTACCTTCTGTTTCTTGTACAAGATACTTTGAGTAGAGAACAATTTTTAAAAGTTCAGTGCATCCTTTAAATTTATCTTTGAAAAATATGTCACAAAATCAACAGAAAAAAAATGCCTGAAGCTTCACCTGCCAATATGAAAACAATTTATAATAAAATGTCTAACATATTTTCAGCTGCCATTTGAAAAATTTGAGTAAATTCCACTTTACTTATCCACTTTTCACAATTTGTGATGAAATATCTTTTGTTTCTACTTTAACCTTAATTAATGATTCACAGATAAATAATCCTCCTGTTTTTACAGAAATTACTAATTTTCTGAAGTTTTTATGTTCCTGGTTTAAAACACACACACACACACACACACACACACACACACACACACACACACACACACACACACACACACACACACACACACACACACACACACACACACACACACACACACACAGACGTCCATAACAAAAAATGATTCTTATGCCTGAGGAATGTTCGTAATCTCAGAAATATGTTAAGTCTTTTAAATAGAGTACACACAACTGAATGGTGATCTAAGAGCCATAGGCTACTTGGAACAAAGAGACATATTCATATGTTTAAAAATTTGCTCTAGCAAATATCAGTGCACATATCCAGCCTGAACTTGGCTGTCATTGTTTGACATCAACAGATCATGAGAAAATAAAAGACGTTGGTTCTATAAGTAGATTATGCTTGTATTCCTTTCTGTTCAACATTTTAACTTTCATAGCATGTGTAAAGCATTATGTGTCAGCATGTAGAATGGATTTTTTGGAATTCTGTGGTGGGTTTGTAATAACAAAGTTACTGTTGTAACTTAATGAAAGGACCTCAGTGCCGAAGCATAAAGCATTCCAAGCCTCTAAACAGAAAACTGCAGAGGGCCAGTGTAGCTTGCGTTTGGTAGAGCTTATATTTTTAGCCCACTGATTTTGTGACTTCTTATGGCAGGTGAAAAAGGAAATAAAGAAAGAAAGAAAGACAAAACAATAACGTTTTGTTGCAAATTTAATTTTTGAAAGTCCTTTAACTCTCCCTGTGAGCATGGTATGTTAAAGATTTATATACCATAACACATAATAGAATATTTTAGTCAATCTGATCACTTTAATGAGCATCTCATACAAATGATATAAGATGTCGCTGCTAGAGACCATTCCCCAGTTGTCTTTCTGAGAGGTTATTATGCATTCTGATTTCTTGACATTTAGTTTCAAGAGGTTATTAGTGATGGTAATAATGCAGAATTTTAAGGCTGTATGCTGTTAATGAGCTGCTGTGTGCATTATTGGGTTTGATTCCATTTGCCTACTGTGTGACCTTGAGCAAATCACTTAACCAGACAGTGCTTTGGGAAAATGGGCTAGACTCCTCAATAGTCTCCAAAAGCAAAAGCCAAGTAAGAGCCTACTAATCTATAAGCTCTAAAGTAATAAAAACTAATATGCCACACAGGAATCTATCTACAGTATCTATATATAGATAGATATAGATATAGATATAGATATAGATATAGATATAGATATAGATATAGATATAGATGTAGATATAGATGTAGATATAGATATAGATATAGATATAGATATAGATATAGATAGATACAGATTTATCTAGATGTATAAATTATATATGTATATCTATATAGATATATATCTTTATTTGACGACACAGTGGTGCAGCGGTAGTGTTGTCACCTCACAGCAAGAGGTTTTCTGATTTGATTCTTGGCCGGGATGCCTTCTGTGTGGAGTCTGCATGTCTTTCCCTGTGTTTGTGTTGGTTTTCTTCAGGTAATCTGTTTTTTATCCCACGTTGCCAAGACATATATCTGGAATGTTTCTCCCTGGGCCTTCTCTGAAAGTTGGCTTTATTCCATGTCGGACTTTCCCTTTTAAACAAATGTTAAATAAAAAAAAATGTATATAAATATATATATATATATATATATATATATATATATATATATATATATATATATATATATATATATTTATATACAAGCTTTATAGTACATACAATCCCAGTTAATGAATACAGAACCAAGAGCAGTGGAAGGTGTTCACATGATTTACATGGAAATAAGATGGTATCTGTTTTCTACATATATGCATACACAGTTGTGTGGATAGCTGATACACACAAATATTTACATACAGGTACAAATATTTCAAGCATGGGCATTAATGTCCTTCTAGCCTGCCAATATACCAAAACAGTTATTCCAATAATAATTGTCCAGCTTGTTCTTAAAAATATCTAAACTAGTGCTTGCTTTAATGTAATTTGATAGTCTAATCCATGCATCATCTGGTCTCTCAGAGAACCATTTAGTACACTTCTCATTCCTATAGAATCTTCTACATAGGTTGTCTGATGACTCTCTACTACTTTTTGATAACCCCAAACATTCCCAGAGGTAGTTGTCTCTAAATTCCCCATGTACCTGAATAAGATCTTCTCTTAAATATCTATATGAGACACTATACAAATTCAGATATTTTAGTATTTCATAATAACTTAAATTTTCACATCCATGGACAGCCTTGGTATATTTCCTCTGTAGTGTTTCTAGTGTACTTATGCCTGTTTTCTTATAATGTTTCCATATTGTTATTCAATACTCATGTTTGGGTCTAATGTAATTAATAAACAATGACTTCATCATTTATAATTTCCCAGACTTTATAAATCTTTTTATACAACCTATAGTTCTATAATTATCTTAAACTAACTGGTTGATATGATTAAAAAAAGCTGGATTTACCCATATACATATGTCCTACAGTTTCAGTCACTGTGTGCTGTATTAAATATTCACCTATCAATTTCTGTTTCCCAAATCTCATTTGCTTAGTTTTTGATGTGTTTATCAGCATATTATTCTCCTGTGGCCAGATGGTCAGTTTAGTAAGGGTTCTTTTGCAGACATGACGTATCTGTAACATGTGCAATTAGTTTACCAATTTCAAGTCATCAGTCATCTGCATGCAGACTGTGGAACACCTCCGATGAAAAAGATAGGTCTGAAAGTTACAAGCTAAACAGATAAGGGTGTAAGACAGAGTTTTGTGGGACATCCTGACTCTAACCAAGGATTTCATCTGTCCTGTTGCTATATGATACCGTCTTTGTCCCATTTGTACGCCATGTAGCTATCCATCTTATAAAGACTACATCAATACCTAGTTCTTCTGATTTATTGATCGTGCTTTGTGTATGACCCTGTCAAATGCTGAAATTAAATCTATATAAATCACATCTCAGCATGATTTTTCTTTCATAGTTATTATTATTTTGTTATAGAACATCATATTACCGGTGGTACTAGATCTATTTTCAGCATATGTATGCTGATATATGCTTTCAAGTCCCAGCCTTTCCAATTCTGACAATAACTTCTCCAATATTATCTCCATCATTATTTTTCCACAACATGAATGTAGACTTAAGGGTCTGTATAACTCTAGAGTTCTATTCTCTTTTCCCTTAAGCATAGGTTTAATAAGCGCATGTCTCTGATCTTGAGGAATTGCCCCTTATTTATAAGACCTGGTAAATAATAAATATAATGGTACTGCACATTCTTTCTGGAGTGTTCTCAGATCATTATTATTAATTCTGTCTCCTCCCTGTGCTTTGTTTGGATCCAGTTTGCATAGTTCTTTTTCAATAAAATCTGATTTGATTTCAGTATTTGAGGTTACCTGGATGTCACTAGGACAATTTATCACCCTCTTTGTGGAACCAAACTATTTTGCATAAGATTTTATAAATATATCTATAATTTGTTGTCTCTGAGAATAAATTTTAGAATCTGCCAACAGTTTATCAATTTGTATGTCTTTACTCCTTCCACATCTTACGTATCTATAAAATGCTTTCCTATTATGCTTAATTTCTTTATACAAATTTTCTCCAAATTGTTCTTGATCTTGTCTCACACTATGTTTAATTTGTTTGTCCAGCTTGTTCATTTCAGTTTTCAAAGTTGTATTTTGACCTTGTTTCCATTTCTTATATTTTTTTGTCTCTCACCTTAATCAGGTATCTTGCTCTTATGTAAATAGATCCCCCTGACATTGTATGCCTAGATCCTGATGTTAAACATTTTTTCTTTTGGATTTTTTCCACTTGACAATTTCTCTTTCAAAACTTTTTACATTCCTTCTGTAGTTTTCAGGTGGTAAACTTGTATCACAAAGAGAAATTTAACAGCCAAAACTGCATTTCCCTAGACAGTCTACAGATAACTGCATACATTTCAGACTGAAGATCAGGATGCTGCCACCATGTGTTCAGAGATTTGCCTATTTTACAGTTATGTTTATAACAGAGATGCAGTCTGCTTTAGAAGAACACAGATCATATAACATCACAGTCTATAATATACAACAGTCATATTTATGGCACATCCTAAAGTTTCACATGGCCTCTCACTCAAGAGTTTTATTCTGTCTTTAGCAGGATCACATCATCTGTAGCTACACCGCATCTTCTGATATGGTAGTTGTGTTACTGACCAGGATGTGGCTGTATGGACATGCTAGTACCTTAC
>NC_056732.1:316198383-316218383 GCF_019279795.1 Protopterus annectens
AGCCCTCTGTACCTTCATCTGTTTAATTATATGGATGGAAGTGCTTAACCAGTAAACTTGTTTTACCTTACCCGACTTTATTAAACTCAAGTTAAAACAAGTTTACTGTTTAAGCACTTTCGTCTGTATAATTATAGCACTCCTAAACTCATAACTGTTGCACAATATCTGAACAAATACATGCAGGTAATAGGTTTGCTGCATTTGCCCATACTGGAAAACTGTATTTAAAACATTTATTTTCAATGTATCACTTTAAGAAGAGTTGCTGTTAGTGAACTGCTTTACTACTGTTTTCCCATGAGTGATTATGGACTATTCTACACTTTGTGGTGCCATAGATGAAAAAAAGCATAATAACTGTTAACAGTTTTTTGCGCCTGGTAGCCAAGTATGTTATGTGTATAGTTTCTGGCCTAGTGGTGCCTTTGCATGTTATGAAAATTGTAGTGGGTTTTCTTATCTGTACTGTTATTTACTGTTACTGCCCAATTCCCCAGAAATTTGTTGTATTCTGTGACTACTGTTTCAGCACCCCTGACAATGTCAGGGATTGGCAAAAGATCAAAAGGTGGTGCAGGTCAACAACAGTAGCCAAGTGCAGCACTGCACCCTGCTGTGCAAAACAAACCTGTCAACAGAAGAATACTGGAATAAAAAAAAGCATATGGTTGTGACGTACACATAGGTCTAATAGTTTTACCTTAAGTTTAATAAAGTCAGGATTTACTTTTGCTCCGTGATGGAGTTAAGCAGAAAAGAATACTCAGGGAGCAGACCAACTGCTGCACAATTCGGAATAGAGGAACAGTGGGCTTAATTGATCACAAATGCGGAGCGTTCTGCACAATTTGGAGCACTTGGCTGCCCAGGATACAGCTAAGATGCAGTAAACTGCTACTACAATCTGAATGCTGCACTCATGCAAGAGATTTTCATTTTCCTGTCCTTTTTTTCATCACTACTTAGAAGGACAGAAATAGAGTACATGATTTTACTGTCATAATGTCCCTTCTGGGTTGTGATTATAATGTCTCCTAAATCAAATCAATATCTTCAAGATATACATGAATGTTATATTGGCATGCATGTACTGTGTTCTACAACATGGCATAAATCCTACTGTAAAATGTGGGAAATGTGAAGGATCAAGGAATTGATAATACTTCAAAGATCACACTAATATTTATTTTGTGAGTTAGATTATTTCCTTTCTAACTTGGAAAAAACGTTTACATGTACATTTTTACATAAAAGTTTAACTTTACACAAACTCACAAAAATGTTTGTAGTTAGCTTGCCCTTTAGATGGTGATATATTTCTCATGTCTGGGTCATTTGCACATATCCCATAATCCACTTTTACAAGAAGGTTTCAAGGAATCACACAGTGCAAACTCTAGCTTGGCTAGGTTTTTCTTGATGTTTAGGCATATGGCCACTCAAACGTTTCTGTGATAGCATACAAAATACACCTCTGACTAGTTTATCAGATGACACCCAGCATTCAAAGCACTTTCTATTTAATGAACCTGTTCATAAGTGGATTCCCTACTCCTACTAACAAGGGCTTTTTTGGACCACAGCAGAAAAAAAAACTTCTAAACAGTGGGCATGTCTACAGGCTCCAACACCTAATGAAACAAGAAATGCTAGTTTACTCTTCTGCCTTATATAATTTTCTGTAAAGATACAGCGATCAGGAAAAGTACATCCATGAGAGGAGGTACTGTGAAATATTTTGCACTAGAACAATCATGAGTAAACACGATTGTTCTTGATAATTGTCCCTGCTGTAACAAAAGCCAATATCATTTTCACCTTTGTAACAATGAAACAATGCTAATTGACTGTTTCCAAGTCTGCTCTACCCAATTTGTTATTCCTCCTCTTTAGTATATCTGTGTATAATAACTAAATAAATAATGTTTAACATGATTACAGGTTATTGGGGTTGGTTAGTCAGTTAGTCAGTTAGTCAGTTAGTCAGTTAGTCAGTTAGTTAGTTAGTTAGTTAGTTAGTTAGTTAGTTAGTTAGTTAATGTAGCTTCATGTTTGGTATGTCCTGCAGTTTATTTTGGTAAGATAACCCATACATTAGAAGACAGAGTATCATGTTCACACTATCTAAACTACAAACAATTATAATACTTAATTTAAACATTCACGGTGGTGCAGCAGTTAGCATTGTTGCCTCACAGCAAGAGGTTCTCTGGTTCGATCCTTGGCTGGGGTGCCTTCTGTGTGGAGTCTGCATGTCCTCCCTGTGGTTGTGTGGGTTTCCTCCGGGTACTCCAGTTTCCTCCCACACCCCAAAGACATGCTGTAGGTGGATTGGACACTCTAAATTGGCCCTAGGTGTGAGTGTGTGCATGTGTGTGGCTTCTGTGGAAGGTTGGGTGCCGGGCTGGCAACTTGACACTGCAAAACTCCACTGCCAATCATGAGCGGACAGGTGTTCCGCTGTGGTGACCCCTAACTGGGAAAAGAAGAAGAAGATTTAGACATTCTCTTATAAATGGGTTATTCTTCATTGTTCTGAAAGTATTTGAAGATGGAAGAAAGGCAGACCTAGGCTGCTATAGGTGATGCACATCCACAAAAGTGCAAAGCGGTTATGTGACGATTGGAGAGAGATGGATGAAGGCTGCCAGCCTAGTCAAATAGAATTTGATATATAATTCTAGCATTTGTAAATTAATGTAAAAATACAAGCATGTTTTTTTGAGTGTAAAAGAATATTGTGAAATGTGGAACTGCAAAATATGTGACAACATTGCACTCTACTGGCCCAGTGAAGCATGTTGTAACCCTTTCATGTTAGAATTCTGATCCAATGCGTCTGGATGAAGGTTTCATGCCCATTGTTTTAATGCTAAAATCTATAACCAGAATTTAGATGTGGAATGCGCTTTATTGCTCTGGGTTCTGTTAGAATATACATGTGAAATGCCTTGTATTGTTGTAAGTTTCTGAGCAGGTGTTAGATTGCTAAATAATGCAGTTTGTGGCCTGAGAACTCAGACCAGGTGTTAAGATGATGCAATATAAGTGTCAAAAATTATGTAATTTGGGAGGGCCTTAGAGACATGTTTGTTAGTAATGTTTAAATACTATTTCTCACAAGAGACTCAAGAGCATTTTGATCTTGATATCCACCTTATCAGCACTCTGTCTTCTGCTCACATGTAAGTTTTAGCACTGCAATTTCTTGTAGGAATAGTTAAAGCTAGTAAAGATTAATTAGGTATTTTTCTTTGAAATCAGACCTGTCCTACTGTATTATTTTAAGTTTTTGTGTGGTCTTTGAACTCTTAGATATCTCTGTGGTGTAGTAGTTTTATCTTGTGTTTTAATTATTTATTATTAAATATTTTTAAAGCCTTTGACCTGTGGCTGGTTTGTGTAGAGATAAGCTCTAGAGTACATTGCATATTTATAGAGGTTATTGTAACAGACCACTCTAAAGTAAGCCTTGACTGTTAGTCATACTACCATTGGATAATAATATTGCACAGTAATAATTGGACACCCTTTTAAGGGTCTTTTAGTAGCTGATATTATTATCTGCGTGGTGGCAGTAATTACTACTGTATGGTCTGGGTAAGGGGCACAGCTGGAGAATCTGAGTCAGCCTTTCCCAGGAGTGTCTGTGTGGTTCTATAACCTCTTCTCAAAGTGTGTGTGTGGTGTGTCAGCTACTTGGGCAGGGACATGAAGCACTGGTTGGACAGAGAGGGTACTGGAGGTTTTAGTTTGCCCAGCTAGGCTGAGACCTGGACCCTATAGCTGTGCCAGTGGTGAGTCTTATTGGAGACCTGGTGAGTAAGGGAACCACCAGCCCCAGACTGACTGTGATCTCTGTGTGCACTTAAGGGAAATTGTACTTTACTGTGTGTATTAGTTATTCTTTTCTCTTTTATGAGACGACCTCCCTGGTTTTAGTGGTGAGGATAGAGGCTCCTTGATTGCTGGGCTGGTGCATGGTCATCACAAGTGTTTGGCAGTGGTGGGATCTACTTCACACACTAATTGGCTTGTAGTGGTGTGGGTAGAGCGAATTCCTGTAGCTTATGTACAGTGATCTCTAAAAGTGTTTTGTACTCTAAAACAGCCATGCAGTGTATACTCAGAGTTCCGATCACAATTGTTTTATTTCTTTTGTTATCTTAGTGTTAGTCAGGGTGAGCAGGCAGCATGTCAGCAGAGAAGTATGGAAAGCTGACAAGGAGCCAGCTGGCGGAGACGTGTCAGGCTAAGGGGCTGGTGCATGGAAACCTGACTAAGGCAGACCTGATTGCAGCTTGGTTACAGCTGCATCAGAAAACAGCAGCCTGAAGGACAATCAGACTGACAGTGGAGATACAATATCCTCAAAGTGTGGGCAGTTTAACCTTTCTGCAGTGGACTTAAAAATCCAGCTGGAGCTAAAGAGACTTGAGTTGGAGGCCAGGCATATGGAACTAGAAGCAGCAGAGAAAATGAGGAGTCTACAAGCTGAGGAAAATGAACGGCAGAGGAGGCATGGGAGGGAAATGCTGACTCTTCGCCAGAGTCATGGAGGTAATGGGGAAGGGAGTAACAGGACCCCAGAAGCACAAAAGGTCAGTAAATCTCTTCCACAGTTTAAAGAGGGGGATATTTTTGATAGCTTCATTCATATGTTTGAGCGGATATGTAAACAATATGACGTTAACCAAAGGCTCTGGGTATGGTTCCTGACCCCCTTACTCCATGGTAAAGCTGTAACTTCTTTAGCAAAAATGCATGACACTGACTGTCTTGATTATACTGCTGTAAAAATACATTAATTCAAATGTTTTAAGCTAACACCTGAAATGTATAGAAAAAAGTTTTGTGAGCATAGACGCAAGGCAGATGAGCATGTATGTGAATATGTTGATGAGCTGAGAACTTATTTTCATAGCTGGGTGAGTGGATGTCAGGTCACCACTTCTGAAGGGCTGGCAGACTTTTTAGTAAGGGAACAGGCCATTAGCACTTTGCCTGAGGACATGAGGATCTGGTTAGCCAATAAACAGTGTGCTACTTCAGAGGAGTTGGGCAAGAAGGGAGACTTATACCAAGCAAGCAGGGCAGCCCTGCACAGGAAAGGGACCCCCAGTACTGCTCATGGGACTAAAGGAACCCATGATGGGCAGCACAGACTGTCCCAACTGAATCCGCCAGTAGCAGGGGAAGCCACTAGTCCGGGTACACGTCCAGGAGCTAGGGTTAAATGGTTGAATGCAACCAGTGGGGCCATGTGGCATACAGGTGTCCAAGGAGGCAAGGTGGAGAACCAAAGACTAGGGAGCCAGTAAGTGGGAAAGACAAAATGCCAACAGTGGGTTGTCTTGAGACAACAGGGGTATGGAACTACCATCCTGCAATTGTCCTGAGAGGGAAGGATTTGGATGAGGCAGTACTGCATACTTGCAGTCAGGACTGCTGAGGTGGTTACTTCAGGGAGTGAGCTATGCTGTAGCAGTGAAGCTGAATTTGAGCCACGGCTGCTTGTGGGTACAGATGTTCCCTTGGACAGGTTAACTGCAAAGGTAGAGGTGAGTAGTAGTACCCAGGCTGACAGTGAGGCACCGCTGTCAGAGGATGCCAAACGTCCTGTAGAAGGGGAGCAGGGAAGGGTTAAAAGGAGAGACTTGAGACAGGCTCAGCTCTCAGACCCTACATTGCAAGGCCTGAGGTGGTTAGCTAGGGAAGCACCTGATTCTCAAGGGAAGGGGGAATCTGTATACTGGGACAAAGGGGTACTATACAGAGAGTGGACCCCTGAGGGAGGGCTAGAAGGTGAGAGAGTACAGCAGTTGGTAAATGCCTAGAGCTTACTGTCTGGCACTTCTAGCCATAGCCCATGATATTCCCTTTGCAGGTCATATGGGGATAAAACTTACAATGATGTGTACTATGCAAAGCTTCTATTGGCCTGGAATTTCCAGAGATGTAACAGGGTACTGCAGGATCTGTGAGCAGTGCAAGGCAGGAGACAAGGTGAGAGCTCCTTTGATGCCTTTGTCTGTGATTGAGGAGCCCTTTCAGAGGGTAGCTATGGATATTGTGGGTCCTCTGGGTACCCCAAGTTCCACAGGAAAAAGTGTATCCTAGTGATTGTAGATTATGCTACATGATACCCTGAGGCAGTGGCTTTGTCCTCCATTGAGGCCAAGAAGGTGGCAAATGCTTTGCTAGAGATTTTCAGCAGGGTAGGTTTCCCAAAGGAAGTACTGCCTGACATAGGTGCCAATTTTATGTCAGACCTGCTGGCTTGTCTGTGGAAGTCCTGTGGGGTGAAGCACATGAAGACCACTTCATACCATCCCCAGACTAATGGTCTTGTTGAGAGGTTAAACTCTACAATCAAGTCCATGCTACAGGCATTTGCAGATCAGTTTAAGAGGGAGTGGGACAAATATTTGCCCCATCTGTTGTTTGCTTACAGAGAGGTTCCCCAGGAATCCACAGGTTTATAACCCTTTGAGTTGCTGTATGGGCATAGGGTGAGGGGGTCTCTAGATTTAATTCGAGAGGAGTGGGAAGGTGAGTTTGAGTCTCACAAGGAGTCTGTTGTGGCATATGTCCTGAACCTCAGGACAAGGCTCGGGGAACTCATGGGCCTGGCCCAGAAGAACCTGGCAGAAGCCCAACAACAGAAAAAGGTGTGGTATGACAGGAATGCTCGAGCTAGGGAGTATGCTGTAGGGCAGCAGGTGATGGTTCTCATTCCTGTCAGACACAACAAGCTGCAAGCAGCATGGGAGGGACCCTACATGGTGGTAAGAAAGGTATGTGATGTTAACTACATGGTGGAACTGCTAGGCAGAAGGCAGGGGCACAATTTGTACCGTGTTAACATGACGAACCCTTACCATGATAGGGAGGCCCTTGTGCTGAGCATTTGCAGTGGTTTGCAGGAGGAGTGTGAGGGAGATCTGGGGACTGATCTCCTCAGTGAGGCTCAGGCTGACACCTCGGTGGAATGGGTAGAATGTCCCAGCAGTTATCTCTTACACAGGTTTGAGAATTTCGAGCAGTATTGCGGATGTTTGGGTGCATGTTCACCGGGAAACTAGGTAGCACCCACCTGGTGCAGCACCAGGTGGATGTAGGACCCCAAAGGCCTATCAGGCAGGCTCCTTATATTACAAAATGCATCTAAGTGAGCAAACACTAGGAAATGAAGGTATTTAAGAGGAAATTTCACTGGCAAACATTTAGGATTTGAAAACAGTATTATACCGAAAGCGCTTATCTGGTTTATAAGCCATTGTGTTTGTTTAATTTTATTTTATCATTGTATATTTTATTAAAGTTTTCAAGTTTCAAGTGTTTTTAAGGGGTTCCTATGAGTACAACGAAAACGCGTTATGTCAAATGCATTATTTAACATATAGACAGCGTAAACAGTGAAGGGGCTGTTCAGCAAATTCTTTCCCTGGGAAAGACGTCACTTGACCGCTTCAATGTTTTGCCATGTTCTGAAGTGTAGTGTGGTCCTTTGTCCAGTATAGCTCCTGAGCATGATTGTGCAACAGTTACTGACCTTAGGGTTAGGGTGCGGGTTAAGGTAAGTGCATATGTATAATAGTGTTTACTGTTTTACATTTTGTGTTAAATGCATGGTTGAGTTACGTGTGCATGTGTTTTCAGTTGTTTACTTTTGTTGGGGGGGTAGAATTAGGGTTAAGGTAAGTTTGTATGTGTTTGGAGCTCTTTATGTAAATGTGCGAGAGTTACTGACCTTAGGGTTAGGGTGCGGGTTAAGGTAAGTGCATATGGTTTAAACTGTTTACTGTTTTTTTTTTTCGTTAAATGCATGTTTGGGTTATGTGCACATGTGTATTTAGTTGTTTACTTGTTTTTGGGGGGTATAATTAGGATTGGGTATGTGAGTATGTGTTTGGAAGTGTGTAATGTGTTTTTTTTTTTGCGGGGGTTGGAACAGCGATTTCTTTCCCTAGGAAAGAAATCACTGTTCTTTGGATTCGACATTTTCAGCTTTCACTGAAAATGTGTCGATGTAACATCATTCGCTGTTTTAAGTATTCAATGTTGCAATATAGACCTGTTTTTAAGTGGAATTGGTGGCAGAACCATTTGTTTTGGGAGTTTTATATTTTGATGTGCTCTGCCTTGGTGATGCTACTTACGTCTCTTTATTTGCCTGTTCATCAGGAAACCAGGGAGCACCCACCTGGTGCAGCACCAGTTGGATACAGGACCCCAAAGGCCTATCAGGCAGGCCCCTTATAGAGTGCCTGAGAGAGTCAAACAGACTCTGAGGGAGGAGGTACAGGAGATGTTGGGACTAGGGTGATTCAAGAGTCCAACAGTCTCTGGGCCTCACCAGTGGTGTTGGTGCCAAAGAAGGATGGCAGCAACATGTTCTGTGTGGATTATAGAAAATTAAATAGTCACACAGAATCGGATGCTTACCCCATGCCTAGGACAGATGAGGCCCTAGAGCAGCTTGGTGGGGCTAAGTATCTTACAACCATTGATCTTACCAAGGGTTACTGGAGGTGATCTTGACTCTCAGTGCTAGAGAGAAGTCAGCCTTTGTGAGTCCTTTTGGCTTGTATGGGATGAAGAATGCCCCAGCAATTTTCCAGATGGTAGATCATATCTTAGCAGGAGCAGGAATGTTTGCCCTTGCTTACATGGATGATCTTTCTATCTACAGCCATTCCTGGCAAGATCACCTTCAGCATGTCTGGGAGGTGCTGGACAGACTACAGAGGGCAGGGTTGACCATTAAGCTGAGCAAATGTCAGGTCGGTATGGCAGAGGTCTCCTACCTAGGGCATAGAGTGGGGAGTGGTAAGATAAGGCCAGAACCTGCCAAAGTGGAAGCTATTCAGGCATGGCTTGCACCTGTTACCAAAAAGCAGGGTACTACAGAAAGTTTGCTTCCAATTATAGTACCATGGCTGCTCCCCTTACAGATCTGACAAGGAAGAACAGGCCAGATAAGGTAGTGTGGACACCAGCATGTGAGCAGGCATTTCAGAAGCTTAAGGAAGCTTTGGGAGGACCCCCTGTGTTAGCCAATCCAGACTATAGCAAATAAGTTGTGCAGGTGGATGCTTCAAACTATGGGGTGGGGGCTGCACATAGCCAGATTTCTTCAGAGGGAGAAGATCACCCAGTTGTTTATCTCAGTCGTAGGCTCCAACCCAGGGAGAAATGCTATGCAGCGGTAAAAATTAATGTCTAGCCATAGTGTGGGCATCACAAAAACTTCAGCCTTATCTCTATGGAAGAAAATTCACTGTGATGACAGATCACAACCCTCTACCATGGTTAAACAGAGCCAGTTAGCAAAATGCCAAGTTGCTAAGATGGAGCCTGGGGTTGCAAGCATATGATATGTCAGTGCAGCACCGCAGTGGAAGTAGCAATGCCAATGCAGATGGGCTGTCAAGACAGGGAATGGGGTGAGGTACACCCAGATAGACCTGACACTCTCAAGCGATGTTTCTTAAGGGGCACTTGAATAACTTGCTTGAGTTCCCCAGGGGAGGAAGAGCTGTGACAATTGCGGAAAGATGGGTGAAGGCTGCCAGCCTAGTCAAATAGAATTTGATATATAATTCTGGCATTTATAAATAAATGTAAAAATACAGGCATGTTTTCTTGAATATAAAAGAAAATTGTGAAATGTAGAACTGCAAAATATGTGACAACATTGCACTCCACTGGCCCAGTGAAGCATGTTGTGACACTTTCATGTTAGAATTTGGCTTCGGTGCATCTGGATGAAGGTTTCATGCCCATTGTTTTAAGGCTAATGTTTATGACCAGAATTTAGATGTGAAATGTGCTTTATTGCTCTGGGTTCTGTTAGAATATACATGTGAAATGCCTTGTATTGTTGTAAGTTTCTGAGCAGGTGTTAGATTGCTAAATAATGCAGTTTGTGGCCTGAGAACTCAGACCAGGTGTTAAGTGGATACAATATGAATACTGGGGAAACCTAAATGTCAAAAATGATGCAGTTTGTGAGGGCCTTAGAGACATGTTTGTTAGTAATGTTTAAATACTATTTCTCACAAGAGACTCAAGTGCATTTTGATCTTGATATCCAAGTTATCAGCACTCTGCCTTGTGCTTACATGCAAGTTTTAGTATTGTGATTTCTTGTAAGAATAGTTAAAGCTAGTAAAGATTAATTAGGTAATTTACTTTGAAATCAGACCTGTTTTACTGTATTATTTTAAGTTTCTGTGCAATCTCTAAACTCTTAGATATCCCTGTGGTGTAGTAGTTTTGTGTTGTGTTTTAATTATTTATTATTAAATATTTTTAAAACCTTCTACCTGTGGCTCGTTTATGTAGTGATAAGCTCTAGAGTACATTGCATATTTATAGAGGTTACTGTAATAGGCCACTCCAAAGTAAGCCTTGACTGTTAGTCATACTACCATTGGATAATAATATTGCACAGTAATAATTGGACACCCTTTTAAGGGCATTTTAGTAGCTGATATTATTAGCTGGGTGGTGGCAGTAATTTCTACCATAAGGTCTGGGTAAAGAGGCACAGCTGGAGAATCTGTGTTAGCCTTTCCCAGGAGTGTCTATATGGTTGTATAACCTCTTCTTAAAGTGTGTGTGTGGTGTGTCAGCTATTTGGGCAGGGACACAAAGCACTGGTTGGACAGAGAGGATACTGGAGGTTTTAGCTTGCCCAGCTAGGCTGAGACCTGGACCCTATAGCTGTGCCAGTGGGGAGTTTTATTGGGGACCTGGTGAGCAAGGGAGCAACCAGCCCCAGACTGTGATCTCTGTATGCACTTAAGGGAAATTGTACTTTAATGTGTGTATTACTTATCCTTTTCTCTTCTGTGAGACAACCTCCCTGGTTTTAGTGGTGAGGATTGAGGGTCCTTGATTGCTGGGCCAGGGCACGGTTGTCACAGGTTACAGCACAATTATCAGAATTATAGACAAAACTGCAACTTCATAACATTGCACTGCATAGGATAAACACAGCTTGAAAGAATTATTGTGCGTTATAATCTAACAGTCTTTACTGTTCTTTGCAAAGGTAGTAATTTTGGCTATAGAAGATGTCACTGCAACTACATTATTCACAACTCAGGAGAACAATTAGAATCAGGGAAATGTATGAAATATGTATGAAATAAAAAACACTAGTAATCATAAATATCAAGGTCCTTTCATAAAATTAAATTTTGCATTGGGCGGCTGTTCCAGCCTATACCCACTAGATCACGCAAACTAAATATACTAATTTAGCGGATATGTTTCCTAGGAGGTGTAAGAAATGCTTGGTGTTCCTACACAGATGGGTATTCCCTTACTCTTGGGCAGTATGTCAGAATTTCTGTATTTAGTAAAGGAGTTGTGCGGGGGTTGTAAACAAAGTCCATTTATTCTTGCAACAAGTATTTTTCTGCATTATTGTTGCAGGCTATCAAAGTATATGGCTATCAAGCACAGCATGTTATCAATGAAGTAGAAGGGTGCTTAGTGTCACTGTAAAGCCTACTTTAATGTTTTTCAGTAGAAGTTGAGTAGCTTAAAAACTGTTATGTCTTTAAGGGGTTATTTACATATATTCCATGGGCTTCCACTACAAGACTTTTAAGCTTTTACCCAGTGAAGACTCAAGCTTAGCTGGGTCTTTCTTGGTGTTTATACACAATGGTTAGTCTGTGTTTCCTTTTTACCTTTTGGATTGCATATTAAGAACAGAAGTATAATATTAAACTGACTTCCTTGGATATTCTATAACTGGAATCAGTTATATGTTTGAGTTAGCTTTAAGATTTCAAAACTATTTTGGCTAGAATGCTCTTTGGTTTTATAAATATGTAATATGAATGAAATGTCATTCTGTCTCTTCATATAGTTTCTTAGTAAGGGTTTCACCAAGCAGGCTACAAATCACTAACAAATTCAAGCAAATCAATACATAATTATTTTATGGTATTTTGCTAATTCTACTTTGCCATTTTTAACTTAAATATCCTCTTATATGTCTAATAATGTAATGAAAGTATATGGGTGTATATCATTTAATCAAAATGCATATTCGTTGAATACATATTCACTGAACACTCATCAGCAAAATTCATTTCAGTGAACCCCTGGACTTTTTCCCAGGGTTAGGAAGCACTTGGCCATCACTGCAAATTTTTCCTTTTCTCCACTGTAGTGCAATCTCAGAGTTGGTATATATAGTTGGGGGGGGCACACACCCCCACATTGGGGGGTGTTGGGTGCTCAGTCCCACACTTGGGTGGGTTTGATTTAATGCCGTGTCTGCTCTTGAGTGCTGGTGGGCAAGTGGTTCCTAACCCTGGTAAAAGGTCCGGGGTTCGCTGACATGAGTTTCACTGATTATTGTTCGATGAATTTGTATTCAATGAATACATATTTCAATTAAGTGACATATATATGTATTATTTTTAATCTGCCATCCTTCTTCCCCAAACATTTAGGTTTTGTGTTCTATGTGCAAAAATGTAGTTTGAAAGAGTATGGACATATTTGAGTCATGAATATTTCACAGATGTAGTGCTTGATTGACTAGATGCATAAACTATATACCTTGCTCCCCATTCTGTATAAATCATGAAAGCCAGGCTCGTTGTACTAATCTGAGAAGAAATCATAGAGAGTTATTGTCAATGTATGTGGCAAACTGTGAATTTATAAAGCAGTATTTTGTAGGAGTAGCTCACAGTGAGCATACATGCCTTAATGAATCATAAATGATTTTACTTTTTCTATAAGGCACAAGGCTGACCAAAACTGATCTATTCATTAAACTGACTCCAAACCTAAAACCATGTACTCTAAAACAAGTTGTTTAAAGAAACAACTTTGTGTCATTTGCCATCATGAGGTTTAAGGAGACATGGTACACCTTTCAACTGCCCATATTTTTGCAGAAGGTACTTTTTTTTCACTATTTTTGGTCTGCTCCACTCAAAATTTGTATTTTTTCTGGCAAATCACGCAGGACTGAAGTTACTAAGTAATGACATACATTTGAGTTTCAGACTTCATATCTTTCAGAAAATGCACGCTAATGCAGTCCTATTATTCTAGTAACTGTCTAATCTTATAAGAAGACTATTTAAAACTGTCCCTATGTTTGTGCCTTTGGACCCACCATTATTTCAGGCTTTGCCCAGATGTCTTGCACTAAGAGGTTGACAGATGTGAGACAGGGTGCTGGGAATTAATCTAACACTTACTACACCTTTAATGATAAAGTACCATAACACTGCTGGAAGCCCTCTGATTCATACAAGTACACCCCATACCCACCACCAAGAACGATACTAACTTATATAACATGACTACTGGTTGTATGCCACTTTTTTTCCATCAAGATATACAGATCCTAATTTTCTGTACTTTACACTTGCTGGAGACACCAGAATTTAATTAAACAGCAAAGTTGTGGCAGCAGCCATTATTTCTGCAGTTTTCACAATTGATTAAAACATGCAGTTGTAGCTGTCGCCAATATTTTACTGGCATGTGTGTGTGTGTGTGTGTGTGTGTGTGTGTGTGTGTGTGTGTGTGTGTGTGTGTGTGTGTGTGTGTGTGTGTGTGTGTGTGTGCGTGTGTCTGTGTGTCTTTGTGATTGTTTGCGGTCACAGATTTATCTTCACTGCTCTCTGATTATATAGATGTGGATGTTTTGGTTTGATTGCAGTGGCAGTGGAAATCCAGAAACTCTTTCAATGTCAGGACAGAGGAGGGTACATCATTATACAATCTACATTGTAGAGGGACACAAGCAGCCTAACAGAGTCAGTAAAGTAGCCACCGTATTACCTGAAGGTTTCACTAGGTTAATTCATTCAATGTGGTAAACATTAGAGTTCTAGAATTAGCTACAGCATTCCTAGTGTTATAGAAAGAAAGACAACAAACTGTATTGTAGTAGCAAGCAGTTGCTTCGATATAATAATGAAACACCTTGTCACAATATAAAGCTTCCAAGGCCAAAATGTTACTATGATTTTTTTTTTGTGAAGACTGTCTAAACAGCAACTTATAAAATGTGGTTGTCAACATCAAAGTATGTGAATGTGTCCGTTTGTCTACAGAATGCAGTATCCAACTCTGATGGCCAAATCATTTTAATGTAAATAAATTCTGAATTTGTTTAACACATCTAATTTTAGTACAGAAACATAAAGGCTGGGTGACCCTTTTTGTCCATGGCCAAAAGAAAAATGAAACATCATACAATAATTACATAAATAGATGATTTATAATGAGCATTTGCAAACTTTACCTAGACTGTATTGTTGAGTGCCAAATGAAGTTATATGTGCAGACATACACTGAACAGATTTGTGAAAAACTTGATCAGTGATATAATAGTATGACAAAATACATACCCTCCTTAACAGAAATTAATATTTTCTAATCTAAATACTCTAAAATAACAGGAACTAATGACAGGATGATTGAACATAAACCAGTAACTCTTTTACGTAATTGATCACACAGCTCATAGCACATTTATCCTTAAATGGAATAGATATTTTAAGTATAAAATTAAGTTACCTTAGGATACAAAAGAGTATATTATGATAAAGAAATAGCAAGCTTCACATTATATGCATAGAGTTTACACATTACAGATCCAGTCATGATGCAATTAGATATTCTAAGTATAAAACAAAGTTAGTTTAGGATACAAAGGAGTATGTTATGACAAAGAAATAACATGCTTCACATATGGCTGGTGCAGTGGTGCAGCAGTTAATGTTGTCCCCTCATAGCAAGAGGCTCTCCAGTTCAATTCTCGGCTGGGTTGCCTTCTGTGTGGAGTCTGCATGTTTGCCCTGTGTTTGTGTGGGTTTCCTCTGGGTGCCCCTATTTCCTCCCACATTCCAATGACATGCCACTGGAGCATTTTTCCCTGGGCCTCCATTAAAAATAGGCTCTCCCTAGTTGGACTTTCCCAGTCAACAAATGTTAAATAAGTAAATAAATATGCATATATGCATAGAGTTTACACAAACTAGATCAGGTCATGATGCCTACTGGAAGTTGTAGACCAGCAAGAAAGGAAAATATATATGCTTTTCTAGGCCATAAACCTAAATACAGTTTAACAGCCTTTGTCTCTAGTCCTGGGGTAACTAAAATGTTTTAGCAATGACATTTACTAATAAGACATTCAGTAGCATAATGCAGAGGTATAGCCAGACATTTCACATTTGTGCACAAAGTTTCTTAGGAACACAAATATGTGGCTGCATGTGGACACACACACACACACACACACACACACACACACACACACACACACACACACACACGCATACATGGACATGCATGCACAAATGCGAGCACTTACACACCCACTGGCACAGAATCACATTCCTTTGGTTTATGTGTCATGAATGTGCAACTAAAAATATAAAACTCATATTGCATTTTTAATTATATACCTAGAAATCAGAATGTATTTCTTTAGATGGTTATTTTTTTTGCTGGATCAGCTTCACCACATTTACTTAATTTATGATTCTGTTTATATATATATATATATATATATATATATATATATATATATATATATATATATATATATATATATACCTTATAAATGCTATATATATATATATATATATATATATATATATATATATATATACCTTATTTGTTTCTTAAATAAATGCACAACTGATATGTTTCCCAGCACAAAAATGTTCCTTGTGTCCTGTTGAATGGACCTGTATTATGTTTATATAGATTTTATTTTGCTTATGCATGTTAATGAACACATATTGTAATATTTGGAAGGAAGACATAGTTCATTTCAGATGAACACAAAGTTGCTTCTACAAATCTGAGTTCTACAGTTGTATCTTAAATGAAGAACACCTGTTTGCAGCAAGCAAATAGAATACTTTATCTTGTTTTGTTTCCCTGAAATTTCCCCTTGAGCTGTTTTGTTTCTGTGAACTAAAGGAGATATGTGCAAGATAAGGGCTGGGTGAAATATATTGTCCTTATTCATTTATGTAGTACATACCTGAGCTGTTTATCCTAAAGATCAAACAATGCGCTATAAGTGATGCTTGTTTCTTTCTGATGTGTGTTCCTCTTGCTTCGTACCAGTTTCTGAGGTTTTATGAAGCTGTAAGGGTGGGTCTTAAGTGAGATCAACTGTATCAACTGCATCTGTTTTGTATGCTTACATGTGGCGATAGGAATGTGTGTGTGTGTGTGTGTGTGTGTGTGTGTGTGTGTCTGTGTGTGTGTGTGTGTGTGTGTGTGTGTGTGTGTGTGTGTGTGTGTGTGTGTGTGTGTGTGTGTGTGTGTGTGTATGTGTTATAACTGCAATGTTATAGTCTTCAGTGATTTCATCTGAACACTAGTATTTCTGTTGTTCATGACAGATTCCAACAGAGTGCTATTTAGTGCACGTATTTATACATAAGGTCATGTTTATTACACTACACTGCTTAGCTCCAGATTCTAAATTATTCAGCATGAATAAGTCATTCATAAGCCAGATACAATGTACAATTGTACAATGATACTATGCATATTCCACAACTACCTCTGCTTGACTGTTATTTGAATGTAAAGATGTAATGCAGTTAGATCCCTGAACGTGAAGTGTAGTAACAAAATCATTTCCATTAAACTCTCTGCATAGCATTGTGACTTCAAGCCCTTTCTTTCTTACACATAGACATACAGGCACACACACACACACACACACACACACACACACACACACACACACACACACACACACACACACACACACACACACACAGTCGTGCACTGTATACTACACACAAAAGCATTTATTCATCAGTAAACTGTATGATCATGAATGATAAGCTTATTTGCTAGTGTCTGTGCTTGGACAGTGTATTGCAACCAGTGAAAGTCTGCAGTCTGGCCATATATAATTTTCAAATGCTATCATGACATAAAGCATATTCTTAACATTACAAAGGAATGTACTACAAAGGGAGATGGTATGAAGAACAAAATATTACACCACCTTCTACCTTGATGCTTTCATCTTCCACCTATTTTTTTATTCATGTTTGTTGTAGAAGCCTCTTTAGTCATATTACCTTCCCTTCATGACTTTTGACTTCTTTCTCAGCGCCACATTCAGTTTATTTTTTTGAATATCTGCACCAAATAATATCATTATTCAAAATGTGTAGTGCCTTTTTGAGGACTTTAATTGCAATCCTCAGAAAAAAACAAAGGTGCTATAGCAAACTAGCAGTGGAGTATATACTAAATTTGAGTTTATTGTATCTGATAAACTTTCCTCACAACTCTAAGGTACAGAGATTGTTTAGTTATCTGCTGACCCAAGAGGTGGATATGAGAGGTTATATAGTCATCTGTAAACAGACTGCCAGTCAGAAAGGACGGGACTGATTTGATTGGGAATGGACACTTTCTGCACAGCTGACAGAGGTTCCCCTCTGTACATTAAGGGCCATGAAAGGAGCAGATTACAAATGCTATAAGTAAGTAAAGAAATGCTTACAAGTTTGAGCTGTGTTCACAGAAATGGTAAGATCTTGTTTGTCTGAGATAAAACATATAGGGGGGAATTTAATAAAGCTTACACAGACTTTTTTCCATGTGGGGATCATGGCACATTGCTTACATGAAAGTAGGCAGGTTTGCAATCCTGGAAACAGAGCTGGGTGGTGCGCACACATGCACCAACACAGAAGTATCCATGGCATGCAAACCACCTCATAAGCAGGTGAATTGCATGCAAATGAGGGAGGTAGAGCAATACAGCAAGTGGATAGGCAGTCCTGCAGACCCTGTGTTGGTGTCCATTGTGTAAATGGAAAAATTCCATATACAGGATTTTAAACAGACAACAGCGGCTGCAAAACTGTAGCTTGATGGACAGAAATAGCATAGCAGACACAGATATATGCAAAATTAACAACTGTGTGTCCAAAACCATATGGGAAATACTTTAAAATAATTTTATTTTTTTAATAATCTGTGTATGTTTGTGTGGCATGCCACAGTGCACAAACATGCTGTTATGAAAAAAAAAAATAAAAAAGATTGTAAAAACCAAAGTTATTAGTATGTGATAGTAATGAATGTATTATAGGACGGGTGGCCACGGTGGTGCAGCAGTTAGCATTTTGCCTCACAGCAATAGGTTCTCCGGTTTGATCCTCGGCTGGGGTGCCTTCTGTGCGGAGTTTGCATGTCCTCCCAGTGGTCGCATGAGTTTCCTCCGGGTGCTCCGGTTTCCTCCCACATCCTAAATACATGGTGTAGGTGGATTGGACACTCTAAATTGGCCCTAGGTGTGTGTGTGTGTGTGTGTGGGTGCCAGGCTGGCAACTCAACACCGTAAAACATTCTACTGCCAATCATGAGCGGACAGGTGATCCGCTGTGGCAACCCCTAACCGGGAAAAGCGAAAAGAAGAAGAAGTAATGTATTATAGGACCCCACATGGAATATCTACAATGGTGGGATGGTGCTGTTGCCAATGAGGCAGGGCCTAGAATCATGTAGTTTCTAGGTTGTGTGCATGGATCCTTATGCAAATGAGGTGGGTTACTGAACAGCACAAATGATTACCCATGTCCACAGATCGCATCCGTGTAGGCACAGAACCATGTTCGTGTCCAGAGAAGAGCTAGCTGACATCAAGAGAGGGTGTATCTGAGGACTTGTAAACTAATTGGAGCTCAGCTGCACCTGTTTATGTGGTACACTGCTATGCTTAGCAGGGGTGTGTGTACACTGGCTGCTAAGCTTTGCTTGGCTTTAGGGCACATTTTTCAGCATGTTTGCATGGTGCATCACTGTGCTGAGTGTGTCCTTTCATGGGGGGTGTGTGCAGTGACTGATGAGCATTGTTTACCTTTGTGGCACATGTTTGTGTGGTGAGCCGCAGTGCTGAGCGAGGAAGGCTGTCCAAAAGAAAAAAATGGCTGAGAAAGCCAATGGTATGTTAATTATTGATGACCCCTATTTCAATTAAACTAGGGTCATTAACAGTCTGTAATGATGTACTTGTCAGGTGGAATGCATCATAGGTAGCCAATCACACAGGCTGCACCTACAGCAGAACACCATAAAGGGTGCATACACCCTGCTATCTGATTTCACACCATACACTGCAGAAGTGGAGTACACATTTGTAATTTTTAACTGAAGGAATGCTAGGGGCTGCTGCAGGTCTGCTACATCTATATGTACTAGATGCTGAGGTCAAGTGCTGATGCTGCAGCTGGAAATAGGCCTAGTCTGAGAAGGAGAAGAGTGTTCAAGCCCAGGGTAACTTTCAGGAGCTACATGAGCTGGAGATTGTAGAGCACTACAGGGTGGATAGGGACATACTACAAGAACTCACTGAGCTCTGCCACCCTCAACTCAGACCCTGAGACAACAGAGGGGAACCCACCCCAGCGGAAACAAAGGTATGTGTAGCTCTTAGGGAACTAGCTACAGGTACACTCCAAAGACCAACTGGGGAAATTTATTTTATTTTATTTAACATTTGTTAACTGGGAAAGTCCGACTTGGAATGAAGCCAATTTTCAGTGGCTGCTTGGGGAGAAACACTCTACACACATGCCTTTTGTAAGACAGAGGCAGACATGATGGAGGTCTCGCATCCATCAACATCAGGGTACTCCACCAGTTCTTGGATGCAATACTACCACATGTGAGTGACCAGATTTATTTCCCCCACACTCCTGAGGCTATGGCCAGCAGTATGCAACACTTCAACCATGTAGCACCCTACCCTGAGGTACTGGGTGCCATAGACTGCACTCATGTACACATCAAGGCACCACCTGGTGAGGAGGGTAGAATCTATGTCAACCACAAGGGGTACCACTAAATCAACTGCCAGGTTGTGTGCAATGCCCAGTGCTTTATCATGAATGTGTGTGCTGACAGCCCTGGCAGTTATCACAACTCCCATATCTGGCACACATCAC